>NW_004799955.1:2046-6191 GCF_000002075.1 Aplysia californica | reverse complement strand
GGCCACCACCCGGGCAAAATTCAAAATTTCCTACCAACTGAAAATATTAGGTGTGTCCCGCGCGCTCATATGACCTATGCAGTTGCGAGCGCCGTAAAACACTTTACAAAAACAAACAAAAAAAAAACTTGGCGAAGAGGCCTACATGGGCTAGAGTGTCACAGTGATGATGTCAACAAGACAAAAGTGGGAAAGATAAGTATAATGTATTCATTCTGGAAAGACGAGGCAATGAACAATGCACAAAAATATGAAAGAAAGCAGAGTTTTTCAATAAAACGAAATCCAATACTGTGCATAGTATGACATTATTTTTTTTTTTTTAGTAACAGTTTTACAGCACGTGCTGCACACTTAGCTTCTAGTTTTCTTTACAGCGGGGAAACAGGGAACAAACATTCCCCTTCTTTTTAAAGGGGGGGGGGGGGGGGGGGGGTTTAAATTGACAATTTTCGGTCAATTTATGGTATCTGGACTTAGTACGTACTATAATACTCCAATCACTTGTAGGTCTAAAAAGAGCCTACTCTTTGTGTTACAATCATCATCTTTCATATTTTCTGTCCTAGAACTTTCATTTAGCCTATTATGTAACAAAATGTCGTTATTTCCTCAAAACTTCTATTTTTTTTGTTTTTTTCTCATCTACTTTTTTAGTTTATTTTCGATTCCAGTAAAAGTTTCAGGGCTTGTTATTCACACCATAACCTAACTTTATACGGGTGGAAAATAAAATCGATGCATTTATAAGTGAGTTACATGGATGATTATGTAATCGAATTCAGAGGCATGAAAGGGTAGGTCAGTTGTCCATCTCTAACGTTTTTCCTATTCAAGATATCCAAAATCGCAACTGCATAAAATTTTGTATTGAATATATCTCTCAATGTACCAAATTTGATGGGCAAATTTTAAAAAATCCTTTTTACTTTTATGAAAGCTGTTTATGTTCAATATGGCGACCGTTACCATGGCAACCGCAGACTTAAACAAAAAAAATCAAAGTTACATTTTACATATATTTTCTGTTATACCTCCCTGCTATAAAGTTTTATCTAAAAAGGCCATAGTTACCGAGATAGGTTTATAAATCAGCCCCCCCCCCCCTCCTTTTAGAAAAATGTAGGTGTTTTACACCACCATCCACACAAAAGACTAGATCATTTAAGGCTTCAACCCTGCCGGTCAAGGTCAACCCGAGCTGAGAGGGATACAACATCCCAGCAGAAAGATTGAGACCTGAGCCTCAATAAAGTTTCTTGTCACACAGGAATCAATCTCACGTCTTCTGTGTGCCATGGCAAACAACAAATGCTGGTTCACTTTCCTTCTCAAGCCTAACCAAGACATGGTAAGTCATAGTGAAGATGGGAGCATCAATGTTGCAAGGAAATAGAAGAAGTCATTTGTCGCACTCAGGTGTTTCAATAAGTAGGACCTGCCAGTGGCATACCCAAAATTTCAACCAGACAAACCACTGTAAGGCAATACATGACATACATAAAACATATTTTTACAATATATACCAGAAATTAGGATCTCACTCGGATTCAAACCTCAAACACCAGCGAAATTCAGTCAAAGTCAAGCCAGCCACAAAGTGAGAATGGAAAAGGCATTCTAATTAAGTCAATTAGAACAATCTGATTATTTTAACATGGCACTTGTTTAAGGAAAGAGAAACACATCAGTGAAATACTCCCTTTTTAAAACTGCTGAAATAAGCAATTCTACCGGGATGGACGACAGTCTTTGATCAGTTTTGCTGCATCACCAACAAACCACTTTGATCAAAGGCACTTGGACACAAGGAATGAAAAGATTATGTTGAATGTCTATTTGAGGTCTCCTTTCTAAAAATAAAAGTTAAAAATTGTCATTTGCACCCACAGAATTCTACACTAAGTGTAGAATTCTGTGTTTGCACCTAATGTCATAGTCACGCCCATGTCAATCCCACAGAGAATGGACACTATACATACGCATATTAGGCGAAATATAAATTCTGAATGGAGACATCAACTAGAACTTTACTGTAAAAGCAAGTGGCAAAACATGGAAGGTAGTAACGCTACCACTTGCTACAGAGTTACTAAAACCGGATCTAAAACAAAGTATATTTTTTGTTCAACTGTACAATAAATTATACTCGTTAGATGAAAGATCTCAATATAGAAGTCTTTTTCATTTCAACCACATGGACCAGAGCCGACATCTAAACCATTTCTTATACTCAAAAACATTTGATTTGTCGACATTAAGAGCCACTGTAGTCACATACTCACACTCGCCTCTCAACATTAGAACACACTTTTACAATCTTTAAGTTTAAGGTCACATACACAACCAATACTAAAACACATTATTACATCCCCGTAAACCGTATACACATCCTGCCACTCATTTGTTTTTTTGTTTTGTTTTGTTTGTTTTTTTGTTTTAGTAGAGGTTTTACGGCGCTCGCAACTGCATAAGGTCATATGAGCGCCGAGGGGTGGATGTCAACAGAAAAGTCCTTACAGGGAATCAGACTTACTCTGCTCACCTCTCTAGCTTCAACAGCACAAGGTCTGCTTCGACTATCAAGGCACCCCGGAAATAGTGGATCGGATTTCCAACCAGATTATGATGGAGACTATAAGCAGACAGACTCTGGGATGGATCCTGAAGAGGAGGGGGGGGGGGAGAGCAGAGGTGGACATGTTCCGACTGCAGTGACCCCGACACAGTGGACAAGTAACACAAGTAAGCCCGTTTACAATTCTACTGTGCATTAGAACGAGAAATGTCCCCTCTTTGGGAGTGGCCTAAAGACACTCCAGTCAGTGGCACCGCCCCTGGGGGTACCTGCCACTCAACATCTGAACAAATTTTTACAATCTTATGAACATTCGATTGCTTGAGCTAAGTACACAAAATAACAATCAGTGTCAGGAAAAAGCTAGACTGATAGAGAGAAATAAAAATTAAAATGTAAAGAAGTAGGACCTACCCTAGCACCCTCCAACAACCCACAATCTTAAAAGTGGGATATTCGAACCTGCCCCTTGATACCGAGGCATTTCTATTTAATCATAAAAGTCGCATGATCAACCGAAAGCTGAGTACACTTAAGATACTCATCAGATCACATCTTTCTTATCATGGAAAAGACATGATCTCTAAATCAGTATATGAGACACAGAGAGAAAGCACAGTCTTTTAGTTTTAGTTATAGTAAGAGTTTTACGGCACTAGCAACGCAATAAGGTCATATAAATGCCGAAGATTAGAAGTGTTACAAGAGAGTAACAAACACAAAAAAGGAGGAGAGATAAGATAAGGACGATTTATGTTTGATAGGAAAGAAGGAGCAAACCACACCAAAGCACCTGCCAACCTTAGTTTAGTTTCATTATGGTTTTACAGCGCTCGCAACTGCATAGGTCATATGAGCGCCAAGTGGTGTGGGGTGTAAGCTCACCTTCGGACATGTAAAGTGAACGCACCTTTAGAATAGTCATGGTGACGTAGGCCTAACGGACACCTCAAGTGACTTCGGGCAAGGCCCGAAGAAACAAACTACCACTCACTTGCTGGAGCCGAGAGAAGTAACAGCGCAGTCGAATGATCGTAACGCGTGTCCATAGACCATAGACTACCATAGACTTTCAGACATTATCTGAGCTTTCTTTTAGAAAATGCTGCATTTACAGAGAACAAAAATAAAACCAACACACATTCAAATACACATGAAATTTATTAATTAAAGCAAAGAAAAACACATTGGCACAATAAATAATCATAATTTATGGCAAGGAAAAGACAAAATAAATAAACAGAACAAAACACAGAGTGAAAGACAAAATGTGGGACCCGCAAGTGGCAACCTCCAGCCTTCTGCTCAGAGAGGGGTATCAATATCATCTACAATAACGCCCACTTTCACAGGTGCGCAGACCAACATCCATTGAAAAGAAGTGAATCAACATTGAAACTGAAACCTAGTTCTAGACCAAGACGGGATGTGATTCTCTGTGTGTCGCTTGTACGTTCAGTAGACCTGTAAATGATATCTCTGTATCACTCCTACTGCCAGTACACAGCTAATAGATGTCTCTGTTTCACTCCTACTGAGAGTAGACAGCTAATAGATGTCTTTGAAT
>NW_004799955.1:0-1946 GCF_000002075.1 Aplysia californica | reverse complement strand
TAATAGATGTCTTTGAATCACTCCTACTGCCTGTACACAGCTAATAGATGTCTTTGAATCACCCCTACTGCCTGTACACAGCTAATAGATGTCTTTGAATCACTCCTACTGCCTGTACACAGCTAATAGATGTCTTTGAATCACCCCTACTGCCTGTACACAGCTAATAGATGTCTTTGAATCACTCCTACTGCCTGTACACAGCTAATAGTTGTCTCTGAATTACTCCTAAGCCAGTAGACAGAGCTACGTAATAGATGTCTTTGAATCACTTCTGCCAGCAGACAGCTAATAGATGTCTCTGTATCACTCTTATTTCCAGCAGACAGCTAATAGATGTCTTTGAATAGCTCCTACTGCCAGTACACAGCTCATAAATATGCCTGTTGCATCACACTTACTGCCAGTAGACAGCTAATAATAGATGTCTTAGAATCACTTCTGCCAGCAGACAGCCAATAGATGTCTCTGTATCACTCCTACTGCCGGCAGACAGATAGATGTCTCTGTATCACTCCTACTGCCAGTAGACCGGTAAGCGATGTCTCTGTATCACTCCTACTGCCAGTAGACCAGTAAACGATGTCTCTGTATCACTCCTACTGCCAGCAGACAGCTAATAGATGTCTCTGTATCACTTCTTCTGCCGGCAGACAGATAGATGTCTCTGTATCACTCCTACTGCTAGTAGACCGGTAAGCGATGTCTCTGTATCACTCTTACTGCCAGTAGACCAGTAAACGATGTCTCTGTATCACTCCTACTGCCAGCAGACAGCTAATAGATGTCTCTGTATCACTTCTTCTGCCGGCAGACAAATAGATGTCTCTGTATCACTCCTACTGCCAGTAGACCGGTAAGCGATGTCTCTGTGTCGTTTGTACGTCCAGCAGACAGGTAAGCAATACCTCTGTGCATCATCGGTACGGCCAGTTTGGGAGTCCAGTTGTCCGTTTCGTCCAGTCTATAAAGGCTGGGATGCTCCATTAGGCTTGGGTCAGAAATCTGTTGGATTAAAGATGCTTTTAGTAAGAATTTTACGCACTTGGCACACAAATTGGTCATTATTGAGGATTAGACGTGTAACAAGAGAGCAACATAAAAAGAAAAAGGAGAGATAAGGACGACAGGTGTTTGACAGGAAAGAAGGAGCAAACCACACCAGAGAGCCCACAAACCTTGCTCCATCAAATTGGAACTCTCTTCCCCAACCCTTGAGACACACAACATCTGAGTCTAAATTTTAAAAATCTTTAAAGACACATTTAATGACATCATTTTTATGTAACTAAATTCCATTAGATGCCATTAAAACACTAAGCAGTCAAAATATGTAACTTAATGACAAAATGAGCCACATGTGGTATTTTGACAATACAGTAGTCTCCGCCTAAGATCCCACCGCTTACGATCCCGGTTTGCTTAAGATCCCGCTGTTTTAAGAAAACAGAATTTTTACTATACAAAAGTCACCCCTAACATCCCGCTCTGATTCACTCTGAAGGTCTACATTCGGTTAAGATCCCGCATTTCAGATCATAATTTGCAGAACAAAAACCTGTGCGGGACAGCCAATCAACCAAGAGTGAAAAGTTGAGATCAATAAACTGTCCGTCGCGTCAAAGATCAGCCACTATCGTGAATGTGATCACCTACATGTTGTAAAACTGGATGAAGCGATACAATGTTTGCCCCCGACGGGATCACACTGGGGTGTGAACTGACAGACACGTTTGTTTTCCCCACGCATCACACTCGCATCTGAGCTCTCCCCTTAAACTTACATCCCTCGCTGGGTGGGTAGGGCCTACACGTTCGTTCCAGGTGAAAAACTTCTGAGTCTGAGAGTTAATCATCATATCGCAGCATGGGTCCTGGAATTTTTGACAGGAAGACCACAATATGTGAAGCTAAACAACACAAAATCTGACACAATTCTTTGTAAC
>NW_004799954.1:4428-6059 GCF_000002075.1 Aplysia californica | reverse complement strand
GTTGTGACAAACATTTACCGTAATGATTCATCAGTTGTGACAAACATTTACCGTAATGATTCATCAGTTGTGACAAACATTTACCGTAATGATTCGCTGGTTGCGCCATACTTTTCTCGCTATAATTCTTTCATTGTAACTTACTACAGTGGGACATCACGAGGTGACAGGGCCTGTCGAGGTTTTGGGAAGATAACTCTGGCCACTGAGCACGTGATGCATAAAGAGAAGTAACAAGTGGTGCCTGAAATGTCTGCTTATTATAAACTGTGCAAAAAGATAAAAGATTTGTTCCAATGCACGCCTGTGTCATCTCAACTGTTCACCAACAAGTTGTGTTGTTGTGTAGAGCCTCGCAACTCTTTCCTCACACGTCAAACGCATCATCAAGACATGAAAGAAAATATCCTAGCTTTCATACAAACAAATGCAAAAACAAACACACAAACAAACAAATAAACAAACAAACACACTGACAGACAAACAAACCAACAAACACACACACGAACAAGCAGACGAGCCGGCGTGACGTCAGAGGACGATCACCCACCTGGAAAAGCGTCCCCTGGTTCCGCTCACAGTTGGAGATGGCAATGACCCAGGAGTAGGCGGTTTCCATGGGAACCAGGCAGCGTCCAGCCTTCGGCATACCGATGGCGTTGGGGTCATTGCAGGGGTCAGGGCCTGTAGGGAGGGGGGAGGGGGGGAGAGGGAGAGAGGGGGGCAGAACTCATGGTTATTGGAAGTGGAAAACTTTTCTGAATGTCTCCAAGCATATCGTCACTGCCACAAACACTCCACTCGTGTCGGAGAGGTTTCGATCCCCCCGCCTTCACGCCCCCCCCCCCAAGCTCTGCCAAAGTTGCACCTTTCATTACCAATATGCAGTTTTTAATGCTATGGTCAAGGCTTACAGTTGCTCCTTCTTTCCTAAAAAAAATAAATCTTCGTTATCTCCCCTCCTTCTTTTTTGTGTTTATTACTCTCTTGTAACACCTCTAATCTTCGGCACTTATTATGACCGTATTGTGTTGCAAGTGCCGTAAAACTTTTTCTACAACAAGCACGTTTTCCCTGACAGCAGGACCTAAGCAGCCCGCCTCCAATAGGACGGGAGCAGAAACCACCCACCACAACAACCGACCTGTCACTTGACCACAACAACCGACCTATCACATGACCACAACAACTGACCTATCACATGACCACAACAACCGACCTGTCACATGACCTCTGACAACTGACCTATCACATGACCTCTGACAACTGACAACTGACCTACCCTCTAACCCTTCACTCAAAACACACAGCCCCTAAACTTAACCCTTATTCCTAACCTGACCGCTAAACTTAACCCTTATCCCTAACCTGACCCCTAAACTTAACCCTTATTCCTAACCTGACCCCTAAACTTAACCCTTATTCCTAACCTGATCCCTAAACTTAACCCTTATCCCTAACCTGACCCCTAAACTTAACCCTTGTTCCTAACCTGACCCCTAAACTTAACCTTTATTCCTAACCTGACCCCTAAACTTAACCCTTATTCCTAACCTGACCCCTAAACTTAACCCTTATCCCTATCCTGACCCCTAAACTTAACCCTTATTCCTAACCTGACCCCTAAACTT
>NW_004799954.1:2658-3860 GCF_000002075.1 Aplysia californica | reverse complement strand
TAACCTATCTTTATTCACCCCAAGAATCTCTCTATCCTATCTTTATTCACCCCAAGAATCTCTCTAACCTATCTTTATTCACCCCAAGAATCTCTCTATCCTATCTTTATTCACCCCAAGAATCTCTTTATCCTATCTTTATTCACCCCAAGAATCTCTCTAACCTATCTTTATTCACCCCAAGAATCTCTCTATCCTATCTTTATTGTCTCCCAGAATCTCTCTAACCTATCTTTGTTCACCCCAAGAATCTCTCTATCCTATCTTTATTCTCTCCAAGAATCTCTCTATCCTATCTTTATTCTCTCCAAGAATCTCTCTAACCCTCAACCTATAAACTATAACCTACAACCCCCCCCCCTTTCAACCACTCATCCGTAACCCAACCCCCAACCAATGACTAACCTTTCACTATTCCATTCGCTAAACCATGACCATAAACCACTGACCATGAACCCTAACCCCTTAATCAACAACCTTCATTCATCAACTCTACCCTCCTCAACTCTACCCTCCTCAGCTCTACCCTCCTCAACTCTACCCTCCTCAACTCTACCCTCCTCAACTCTACCCTCCTCAACTCTACCCTCCTCAACTCTACCCTCCTCCCTCCTCAACTGTACCCTCCTCAACTGTACCCTCCTCAACTGTACCCTCCTCAACTGTACCCTCCTCAACTCTACCCTCCTCAACTCTACCCTCCTCAACTCTACCCTCCTCCCTCCTCAACTGTACCCTCCTGAACCCTACCCTGGAACGAACAAGAACAAATCCTTGAACATCCCCATTAAGCCAAACAAGACGGAAGCCCTAACCAATTCCCTAACCAATTCCCTAACCAATTCCCTAACCAATTCCCTGACCAATTCACTGACCAATAACCCTAAATCACTAACCTCTTACCTCTAACATCTAACCTCTAACATCTATCCTTTCAATCTAACCTCTAACATCTAACATCAAACCTCTAACCTCTAAGCTCTGACCTCTAACCTCTAACATCTAACATTTAACATCTAACCTCTAACACTAACATCTAACATCAAACCTCTAACCTCTAAGCTCTGACCTCTAACCTCTAACATCTAACATCTAACATCTAACCTCTAACCTCTAACATCTAACCTCTAACCTTTAGCCTCTAACATTTACCGTAATGATTCGTCAGTTGTGACAAACATTTACCGTAATGATTCATCAGT
>NW_004799954.1:0-982 GCF_000002075.1 Aplysia californica | reverse complement strand
CTAGGTGTGTAGCGTCTGTGATAGATATGTTGTCTTGTGCTAGGTGTGTAGTGTCTGTGATAGATATGTTGTCCTGTGCTAGGTGTGTAGTGTCTGTGATAGATATGTTGTCCTGTGCTAGGTGTGTAGCGTCTGTGATAGATATGTTGTGTTGTTCCAGGACCTTTTAAACCCCATCCAGCCAGGTCTTTCTTGGTCTTCCTCTTGATTTGAAGCCGGATTCTTGGATGTTGTAAGCTCTAGCGGCTAGTTGTTTCTGGGGCATTCTGGTTAGATGTCGAAACCATTTGACTCTTTGACGCTCTATGAACTTTATTACTGGTGGTGTTCCAGTTTGTAGACGTGTGGTTTCGTTTCTCATGATGTCTCTTCTGGTGACGTTGATGGTTTTGCGTAGACACCTCATTTCACATTCTTTGATTTTTCCTTCTCATGCCTTGTTTAGAGACCATGTTTGGCACTGGTATGTTAATGTTGGTATGAAGATGCTGTTGATGAGCTGGGATTTTGCTTCAGTTGGGATGTCTTTGTGACTGAGTTCCTTGTCGCCCAATCCGCATACATTCCATGTCCAATGTCCCTTGTTCTCTCCCGTGTCTGTTGGACGGTTCCTTTTTCCGTTACAGTCTGTCCGTTTATTTTCCTCCTTTCTTTGGTTTTTAGCATGAGATGTTGACTTTTAGATTACGTGACAGTGTTGAAAGGGGCGAGATGTTGAGAATGTGCGTAAACCTCCCAACAACTACCGGGGTATCCACGAGCCAGCTCGATGACCCAGCCCATTTGTCAGGACAGACGGTTACAGCAACTGTCTGGGTTCATGAAGGCTCGCATAGAACTTGAGAGTCAACCCCACGCCTTTGGCCTGCAATGGCGACATATGTTCTATTCCTGGGGCAATGACCCAGAAAGTCTGGAACGGCTATTTATTAATTAATTATTTTGTAAAATGTTTTATTTATTTATTTATTTATGTATTTAT
>NW_004799953.1:4164-6141 GCF_000002075.1 Aplysia californica | reverse complement strand
GTCTAATGATCTGGTTGTGGATGTCATCCGGTCACGGGGCTGTATTGCCCAGGTCCGAGATGCACGATGTTAGTTCGTCTATTGTGAAGTCTGCGTCGTAGGTTTCAGTGTTGTTTGGGTGGAAGTTT
Organism: Aplysia californica; assembly: GCF_000002075.1. Classification (NCBI taxonomy): domain Eukaryota; kingdom Metazoa; phylum Mollusca; class Gastropoda; order Aplysiida; family Aplysiidae; genus Aplysia; species Aplysia californica. The sequence continues at coordinate 6,013 of NW_004799953.1, read as the reverse complement.
AGGTGTTGTTCTCTGTTAGTTTTGATATTTTGAAAGGTGGTGTTGTAGTTCGCTTGGGATGAGTTATTGGCGAGAGATGTAGCTATTGTGTTTGCGATGTCTACTTGTGTTTCAGCTGTGGTTCCATCCGGCCTCTGGACGTGCCTCTGGACGTGCCGAATGGTGTCTGTGCGTCTACCCAAGAATGTTTTAGCGATTTTGAAAACTTGGTTGAGTGGTGTCGTGCTGTTGATTCTGGAAATGTATTTTTTGAAGGATTGTCTTTTGCTCGCCCTGAGGCATCTACGTGCCACAGCTCGAGCCTTTAAATAATTAATCTTGTTTTCTGAGGTGGTGTTGTTGACAGCCTTTCGATACGCCGCCTTCTTTTTCTTTACTGCATCTTCACAGTCCCCAGAGAACCAGATCTTGTTCCTCCGGGGTTTTGTTTTTGTTTTTGGTGTGTGCTTATGGCATATTTCTAAAACTTTTCGTGGAATTTATTGTAGTTGAGGTCGAAAGTGGGGTTTAGAATCTGGGAACATTGATTGGCAAACCCGTTCCAGTCTGCTTTTTTAAAATTGAAGCGTTCTGGGATCGGGTCGTTTTGGAGAAGAATTGGGAAATGGTCCGTACGGTCATCCAGCACAGACCACTCAAGAGACAGATGTTATTTTGAAATATAAAAAATCTTCTTTTATTTTCCCCTTCTGGTCTGTAGGTTTGTCTCCCCAAAGGGGGCTCTGGGCATTGAAATCACCTAGCAAAAATAAAGGGTTTTGGAAGCTGAGCCTTTAAGTTATTTAGTTGGGTTATTTTGAGGGGGTAATTTGGTGCGATATAAACTGAGCAGATCGTGATCGGTCTGTGCAGGGTGACCCGTACGGCAGTGGCCTGGAGGGTCGTCTTAAAATATACTTGTCTGTGGAGTGTGTTGTTGTCGATGTAGATGGTGGTACCACCGGAAGCAATTTGGTTTTCCGTGTGAATGTGATGATACGCAGTAAATCCTCTTAAGTCTATGGTTTAAGCCGGGGCGAATTTTGTTTCTTGAATACAAGCCACACGTGGGCACAGTATGACCTGTAAGTGTTGCAATTCTGAAATAGAAGGTCGGATTCCGCCGGCACTCCATTGCAGGACAGCCATTATATCTTTTTCATTTTGTTCTTGGAGCATAACGGCCCCGGCTTCGAATTAACACTCTGACTCCTCCCAGTGGGGGAGGCAGAGTGTTTTCCAGATTGCCGTACCGGATTGGACGGCGGTCTAGTGGGGGATTTGGAAGAGTGATGGGCTCCGTTCTTCCCGGGGACAGGCCGGGGAGGGGGTCGGAGCTGTCCTCCATTGGTTGGTGGTGGGGTAGGGGAATGTCTGCTGGAGAGGGAGGGGGAAGTGGAGCAGACGGAGGGAGCTGGGAAGAGGGGGGAGAGTGCACCTCACGCTCCATCAGAGGGATGAGGCGTGAGGTGGAAGAAGAAGAAGAAGAAGAAGAAGAAGAAGAAGAAGAAGAAGAAGAAGAAGAAGAAGAAAAAGAAGAAGAAGAAGAAGAAAAAGAAGAAGGAGAAGGAGAAGAGGAGGTGGTAGGGGGAGGAGAGAGGGCGGAGGGAGAATCCACCATGTCCTCCTCTAGAACCTCAAAGCTGTTAGTTAGAGGTATCTTGGTAGAAGGAAGAACCTTTTTAGTTTTAGTCACAGAGACATGCCTGTTGACCTTTGGCTTTGGGAGGTCAGCAGTAGAAGGACTTGCTGACCTCGTGGCTTCCCGTGCTACATTTGCGTATGACTGGCCAGGGACCGGGGTCACAACTGGCGGGCAGGTAGCTTTGCGGGCCTCCTGAAACGAGCAGCCATTTCGTACGTTATACTC
>NW_004799953.1:0-1924 GCF_000002075.1 Aplysia californica | reverse complement strand
CAAACAAACTCACACAAATGTCTTAACACTTTTAATAAAATAAAGTGCTTTGAAAGTTGAAAAAAATTACTTACTTGTCTGTTTCTTCGTCACATCGTCCTGTGCGTCAAAATTTGGTTGAAGAGCTCTACAAACTCCAGCCCAAGCATCGTTCTTCTTTATCTTATTTTTATAATCATCTAAAGAGCAATTCCAGATCACAGGTCGCTTTCGTATTTCAAGGATGAGCAATTCAGTATCATGAAAGTATGCCATTTTGTAGACTACACGCTTGTTTGGTGAAAAACAACACACGTCGTACGTGTGACCTCGCGAGGTGACGTTCTGAGGAGGAAAGCAATGCACGCGGCAGGAATGTGTCGCTCGTGTGGCCGCTGTTCAACAATGCTTCGTCGACACGCTGGGCGAGATCCGGGCGTGAAATTCCGGTCAGCGTGTTCTGGGAGCGTGCACGATTTGAGGCGATATTATGTTTCACGTAGCCTAGGCTAGCCTACGCTCACAACGTGACCGGTCGTGAATTTCCTGCCTGTCGCTCGAGTGTCAGGTCCAAGGCATCCAAAACATCAGGTCCTGCGCAGTAATTTCCAGTGCAGTAGACCACGCTCGTGCCCTAGCCTACAGTTTTCAAAGCAGTTGCGGTAGAGAAAAAGTTCTTACTGATTACGAGAGGATTCCTTGCCTTAAGATCAATATCTCTCAAGGAAGGGGGGGGGGGTAGAAAAAACTCTGGACAATGCACAAGTATGGAATGTAAACAATATAATTTCGTGATTGACGATACATTTTGGACCTGTGTCATTGACCCCTGTCCTTGCTTCCCCCCAAAATTGGTTCACTTCAAGCAGATCCAATCCAGCTTTTTCGGTAGCTCAAAGGAAGCTCATCATTCCAATTCCAATCCAAACCAGACACACACAGTGTGACAACACTAGCCTAGGCCTTGGTTTACCGTCGTAGCCGTAGGCTCTAACATTGACAGTGACATAGGCCGAGGCTAGAATTGAAAGTAACTGAATTTACTGAAGGTTCTGCGTTAGCATCAGTCATTCAGACGTGTGGAGGCAACCTTGGTTTGGTATTACTGCTGGAACTTTACTTGAGAGCCGGAAAGCTGTGTAGACAAAGTAGAAGTTTCAGCATCAGCCAGACTTCAAGATTGAAATGACATCCAAAGAGCGATTCAAGCCCAATGAAGGGGACTGGATCTGTTCGGATCCCAAGTAAGAGCAAGAATTTAGAGGAATAATTAGATCTAGATATAGATCTAGATATAGATCTAAATCTAGATTTAGATATAGATATCTAGATCTAGATCTAGATATCTAGATTCTAGATCTTCTACTAGATCTAGATTCTTCTAGATCTAGATCTAGATCTATATCTAGATCTAGATCTAGATCTATATCAATTTAAGAACTGTCCAAAACTTTAAAATTTATAAAGTTATAAAGGCAAAGGGCCTGGAGAAAGGTAAAATTTTACTGCGTTTGTTGAGGATTGAGGGTCGTTACGGCTGTGTTTTGGGCTGCAGTGCAACGAAGTGTATACAGACCCGGTAACCGGGAACCAAGTCACGAAGTATACAGACCCGGTAGGGGAACTCTTATTTTGTGATTTCGAAAGTTTCAGCGCCCAGACCCGGTAGTGTGTGGGTGTGTGTGTGTGTGTGAGAGAGAGAGAGAAAGAGAGAGGAGAGAAGTGCTAGCAAAATGTATATATATATATATGACATGCCCCAGTTGGTAGGAGGGAACGAGAGAAAGATAGAGTGGGAAATAGGTGGAGAGAAAGAAAGACAGAGACAAACATTAACAAAGAAAAAGAGAATGCGAACGATACACACACACACACACACACACAGAGAGAGAGAGAGAGAAATAGAGAGGGTGACTGCTCGATTGAAATTATGACATTGTTCTTT
>NW_004799952.1:3631-5930 GCF_000002075.1 Aplysia californica | reverse complement strand
ATTGAGCATAAAACTCATAAAAGATAGCAAAACAACAATGTACATCCAAACATACGCTCCTTGTAACGACAGCTTTTCATAGGAAGACAGACAATCATATTTCCAAGACCTAAGTGACCACATTAACACCATCAAGAACAAAGAAGAGAGATTTAAATAGCAGAGTTGGACCAAGAAGAACCCCTTGAGTAGAGTACTTGGGACCCCACAGTGACAAAGATACAGACTGCAACAGCAATGGAGAAATGTCACTATACCTTTGTGCTGAGCACGACATGATTTTACGAACACTTTTTTCCAACACAGACTAAGCCAAATCAAGACCTGGTACAAATGGAATGACCTGTGCCATGCATCACAAATTGATTTCATCCTGATGTCCAGAAAACAAAGACATACCGCCAAAGATTTGAGAACTGTTCCAAACTACATCGTCAACACGGACCACGGACCTGTGATACTTACTCTCACAACCAGCAATGTGAAGCTAACAAAAAAAAACCAGGGGAAAAACAACGACCAACCTAAGAAAAGGGACTTAATCTTATTATCAACACGGAAACTTCTTAATTTCCTTAAAAGGAACATTCTTCGATTTACTTTTTTATGCGTGGGGATGCCAGTCAAGTTTGTTATTAATTGTTACACCAAGACACTTGTAAGAGCTGACCACCTCCACCTCATGTTTAATAAATTGTGGTTGCAATTGGTCTTTTCTTACTGTAAAGTCTAAAGTCTATTATTAATTTCTTTGGGGTTTTTTTTTGTCTTTTTGTATGTGTGATTGTGTGTGTGTGTGTGTGTGTGTGTGTGTTTGTTTATAAATATTCAAATGCAATGTGTTGCCTTCCAATTTGTGGGTTTTTTAAAATGTTTACAAGATGTTGTATAATCCTGCTTTCACTAACATTTTATTATTTTTCTTTTTTTTTCCTATCTCGCTTTGCCCCAGACATTGGAATGGTTCCTGTGAAAGAGTAAGTTATAATGTTAAAGAAAGATTGCTTTTATACAGTGCATTAACTCATTTTTATAAAAGGTCAATTTATTTTTCCCTTGCTAATTCTGCCTAGAGGGAGGGGTGCTGAAATTTTGTTTGTACTGTCATTACACACGGAGAAATTGTGTTTTTTATGAAGGCACTTTGAGCACGTTTGTTCACACTGATCAGCTGTGTATGTCTCGCAATCGATTCTCTCTGCCTTTCTCACTCATACATTTTTTTAAATTCATGAAAGTATTTAACAGTCTTAAAATACATCACATACAATACATAGATCTCGACACTCACAAGCATATTTGAATATCTATGTAGTCTTGTTCTTGCTCATTCCACCGTGAAAAAAAAATAGCCTTTAAAAACGCCAAATTTGTACAACACCCCCCCAAAGCAAAACTACTAAAGCTACATACTTCAAGTTTGGTATTTGTAAAGTTCCGTCTTAGATTGTACTTTGTGCCATATTTCCAAGCAATTGGAGGATATTTATGGTTCTTAGTGGGCCCTTCCGTTAGTGCAGAAATGGCTGGATTCTGGGTACATTTTTTGGAAAAACTTGAGGGATTGAGTGAGTGAAAACTTTAAGTTGAAAAGTACCGAAAATTCAGTCAGCCCAGCCTGAGTGAGCTGACCCCAGTGACCCCGACGTGATAAGGCACCAGGACCCCCCCCCCCCCACCTCCTTCCCGCTGCAACCGAAATTACGCTGCTTGGACGCCGTGGGTAAGTCATTGATACAGATCTGTATCACCAAGTGGTTATAGTAAGTATCAACAAGATTTTAAAATGTTTGTGATGTGTATATCATTGATAGTTTATGCTATTTTCATGGAAGTCTCTTCTGTAAAATGTGTGGTAACACTGAATAAAACACCTACCTACCACTGTATGTATGTGTATGCCAAGTCACCTACCACTGTATGTATGTATATGACAAGTCACCTACCACAGTATGTATGTGTATGCCAAGTCGCCTACCACTGTATGTATGTGTATGACAAGTCACCACTGTATGTATGTGTATGACAAGTCACCTACCACTGTATGTATGTGTATGACAAGTCACCTACCACTGTATGTATGTGTATGACAAGTCACCACTGTATGTATGTGTATGACAAGTCACCACTGTATGTATGTGTATGACAAGTCACCTACCACTGTATGTATGTGTATGACAAGTCACCTACCACAGTATGTATGTGTATGACAAGTCACCTACCACTGTATATATGTGTATGACAAGTCACCTACCACTGTATGTATGTGTATGACAAGTCACCACTGTATGTATGTGTA
>NW_004799952.1:0-2679 GCF_000002075.1 Aplysia californica | reverse complement strand
GTGTATGACAAGTCACCACTGTATGTATGTGTATGACAAGTCACCACTGTATGTATGTGTATGACAAGTCACCACAGTATGTAGGTGTATGACAAGTCACCACTGTATGTATGTGTATGACAAGTCACCTACCACTGTATGTATGTGTATGACAAGTCACCTACCACTGTATGTATGTGTATGACAAGTCACCACTGTATGTATGTGTATGACAAGTCACCACAGTATGTAGGTGTATGACAAGTCACCACTGTATGTATGTGTATGACAAGTCACCTACCACTGTATGTATGTGTATGACAAGTCACCACTGTATGTATGTGTATGACAAGTCACCACTGTATGTATGTGTATGACAAGTCACCACAGTATGTAGGTGTATGACAAGTCACCACTGTATGTATGTGTATGACAAGTCACCTACCACTGTATGTATGTGTATGACAAGTCACCACAGTATGTATGTGTATGACAAGTCACGTGACTTTCTCTGTCTGCTGCAGTGACGCAGGAGACGTTGTGACCTGGGAGTATGTTCAGGACGAGGAGGATGAGGATGAGGTCAAGGTTAGTAAGACGCTCAAGGAGCAGCAGCAACTACATGTGTCTAGGAATTGTAATTTAGAGGGCGGAGAACTGGTCCATTAACTTTTTATCTCCGGCAAACCACCATTAACTCTTTGTCTCCGGCAAGCCGTTCCCAGCGCCTCGTGGTCGGAACCACTGTGCCGGTGGACAGCGGCTCGGGCACATTTCTTTACGCCAACTTCGACATCGAATCAACAGGTCTCTTATACCAGAAGTTCATTCACTAGATAAAGAACTATTAAAGTAGGTTTGCAGTTTCGATTTAATGACCCGTTGTCATTTTTAGGTTTTGCACCAAAAAAGGGCCTCGGTGTAGTGGGTTTCCCTCAGAAAGAGTTAGCTGGCCTGTAGGGGGTGGGGTGGGGTGGGGTGGGAGGGTTCCTTACGGAATACAGTAGTGGGGAGACTAGTGTCATGTTGATTTTTCTTGGGGGCGGGACTGGAGAGGTGGAAGGAACTGATTTGCTAAGGATTATGTTCATGGAACTGGTTTGCTGGGAATAATATTTGTATTCCCAGTATTCTGTTGAGGATATGTGTACTCTTGTTATTTGTTCAGTGGGAGTGATGATGTTTCCGTCACTGTCAGATGGGGACGCTTGATGATCGACTCATCTGTGTTGTTTCAGGACATGCTGGAGCAGCAGTCGAAAGACCTGAAGGTTTTTGTGGACACCACAGGACATGCCTCCTTTGGCTGTGGGTGAGTTCTATTCCAGTTATCATCCACGCTACTGTGGTAGACTTACCAAGTACTCCGATAAAATCAGAGCCCTTCCATTTATTTTTTTTTGCCTTTAGAAAAACCCTGATCAAATTTGCATAAAATCCATTTTTTCCCCTTGAGATCTGTTTCCATCGGCCTTATGCAACATATCGTAAATTATGTGAAAATACACATTTTTCTGTACCTTTATTTGGATGTATTTGCAATATTTGCATGATTTATCATAAATGACATGGAAAGACATATCTTAATGTATGTGTATTTGCAAATATATATGTAATTTGCCACAATCAGTTTGTAAAGTAATCTGATCTACTGGGGCTTGAGACTGTTTTTAAAAATCTTAACTCGGATTTTTAAGGATGATCCTGAGAGAGTCTCCTGTTTTTGGTCATGGGAGGATAGGTGTTGGCAGGTCTGCTGTAGAACTAGGACAGGACTATGTGATTGTCTTTGACACACATCCTCCACTAGCATAATTTCGAATAGTTGAAGGGTGGGCTACCGTGCGTGGGGGGTGGTTGGCGGGTGCTCTGGTGTGCTTTCCTATCAAACATCTATCGTCCTTATCTCCTCTTCTTCTTTTTCATGTTTGTTACTCTCTTTTAACGCCTCTAGTCTTCTGGCGCTATATGACCTTGTGCAGTTGCGAGGGCCGTAAAGTGAGAAAAGTTTAGTTCTTCCGAACACTCCTCATTTTGAGAGTGATCCGTTGTGCTTGTTGAACTTGTTCTAAGAGGGGTGGCTTTTTAATGAGAGGAGGGGGGGGGGGGGGAGGGGGGGACTTATATATGCTTTCAGGGATGTTTCAAATTGGTGCGTTTATAATACAGACAAACAACAACAAAATCTTAATACAAGTGAGTAGTCGTAAATGTTTGCGAGTCTTACTTCCAGCTCCCCATGGTGAGCAGGGGGGCAACAAATGCAAAGAAAGTCGTTAGAATCACACATTTTATCTATTTCAAAAGACTTCTGTGCATTCGACAAACGAAAGAGGCAACACCAAAAATGGATTCCAAAATAACTGGTCCAAAAGGGACCTTCTCTTTTACTGGTCCAAAAGGAACTTTGTAGTCACTGGTCCAAAAGGAACTTTGTAGTCACTGGTCCAAAAGGAACTTTGTAGTCACTGGTCCAAAAGGAACTTTGTAGTCACTGGTCCAAAAGGAACTTTGTAGTCACTGGTCCAAAAGGAACTTTGTAGTCACTGGTCCAAAAGGAACTTTGTAGTCACTGGTCCAAAAGGAACTTTGTAGTCACTGGTCCAAAAGGAACTTTGTAGTCACTGGTCCAAAAGGAACTTTGTAGTCACTGGTCCAAAAGGAACTTTGTAGTCACTGGTCCAAAAGGACTTCTTCCCT
>NW_004799951.1:0-6150 GCF_000002075.1 Aplysia californica | reverse complement strand
GAGAGAGAGAGAGAGAGAGAGAGAGAGAGAGAGAGAGAAATATGAGGTGACTTTTTTATCCACATAGTAAACTGAAATCTTGGGTACTGTTGTATGAATAAAATGTTTCTCAGATGAAGAAGATCATTAGCTCTATCTTTCTTTTTTTTCCAGCACTCTGAGGATTCGTGGTCAGAGGAAGAGGAAGGGGAGGTCAGTGACGATGAAACTCCCCGTCGACCACCATGTCGACAGTCGTTCTCGACCTTGAGTTCAGAAGGGGTTTTCTCAGAGGAAGACAACACAAGTGAGATCTCCCGTGACCGGGACGGGAGTGGTGACGGGGGTCTTTTGTCCACGGGCAGTGCAGAGAACCTGCAGGCAGAGCTGGCCAAGTGCACCTGTGTGTCCGACGGTCTCTCCGATCGGGAGAACACTGTGCGCAAAATGAAGGATAAAGTCACTTCTCCTGATCGGATCTTTGAGGTAGGGGAACAATATTTTAGGAGTCTAGGTATCATTTTTTCTTGAAATCAGTTTGACCTTGTGACTTACCTGTATGGCCGTGTAATGCATTATAGATATTTATGAGAAAGAAAGTCAGGGCTCACTCAGAGAAAAGTGTTTTGCTTAATTTGTTTGATAAAAGAATTACCGATAGACCAACTTGTAACAGCTAGTGGCAGTTACTTGTTGGACATCAATTGACTTTGTCAAATCGATAATCAAAGTTCTGATGGGGTTGTGCTGACGTCTATCACGTTTTTCATTGAATTGTAAGAATACAAACAAATGTAACTGTTGCTGGATCGATAACAACAACTAACTGAGTCGTAACTATTGACTCTTCTTTGATGCTTGATCAGTTGGTTTTGGTGAATGGACACCCTAACATTGTTTGAGTCATGTTGTACGAAACAAAATTAATACTGTCTGTTTCGTAGTCTTCAAAGGATAGATTTAAGAATTTAAAAAAGTACTTTTTCCTCTTTGAATACTATGCTCTGTTTTAATTCTTTTAATTTATATTTATATCGTCAGAAATCTTTTTTACATGGTTCTCTTTTCACTTTATTTCCCTCCAGAAATCAGACACAGAAACAAGCACAGACTCTGATGAGTGTTCAGACATGACTGTCTCGTCCACCATACACAAGACACGCTCCTACGAATCTAGCACACAGTGGTAGCGCTGACAGGACATAGAAGGTCTAGAAGAACTCTTCAAGGATTAAACGCTGTTTTTTGGACCCGTTAATAAACACTCCTAGACAGCAGTGCAGCTCTACAGCAAAGTATGGCAGTTATTGTCTGCTCTAAACTTCAGCTGTGCAACATCGATGTCCCAGTACTTGTTTTCTGTCCATAGCACCAACAGTAAAAGTGTGTGTGTGTGTGTGTGTGTGTGTGTGTGTGTGTGTGTGTGTGTGTGTGTGTGTGTGTGTGTGTGTTTACGTGTTATGGTCTTGAGGAAGCACAGTCCATACACAGGAGCACCACATTGACATATGGATACTGCTGTAAAGTACATAGCGATAGTACATAATGAAAGTACACAACGATAGTACATGTGCATGTATCTAGTGTGTGGGTCACAAAAAGTTACAGTAAATTCCTAAAACCTTATGCTGGTCTCGTGGCTTTTGTCACCGCCGGTTTTCCTTTTTGGATACTACAACTCCGTACAAGAAGTGAGCACAGCATTTACTGAACTGTTATTTCATGGAAGATTTCTATTACAAGGATTGCGTAAAGTGTTTGTTTTTTTGAGCAGAAACAGTGTTCTTCGTTCCTCACACAAAAAAACGCATGGATCCTTGATCGAGCAAAATCTGTGTGCTCCATATTGCGAGTCAAGCTTTTTGTGTTATGACTACTGGGCAAGAACTGCATGCACCATACGTCTACAGCTCATCTGGAGCTAGCAGTCAACAGTGCCAGTTTTTCTCCAGGTTCACTCAGTCACACAAGGTCCATCAATGTCGCTATGAGTTGGCTCTGGGATCTATGAGAGAATTGTCACAACCACAACCTTCACTACTGACTAAATATGTGGCTACAAACAAAAAATTGCAGACTCAAAGAAGATAAGTGGATCTTCATGGTCTTCATCTACTGCAAAGCTGTTGTCCCAGACCGAAATATGGTGTGAATGACTATTGTCATCAGGACTCCATTTCAGCTGAAATTTGGTGCGGAGCAACCCGTTTATGGTCGAATGTGATGTAAATTCCAGTCGCAGTCTTTTTACTGTGACATAAGTTGTCCTTGTATTCTCGCGAAAAAGTGAGGATATTTGACTCTCATTAATATGTATATATGTATTGAAGAAAAAATGTGTTTTCATCAAAATAGCAGCCCCAGTGCTTGCATTGTGGGATGGTTGGGGACTTCCTGGAGTAAAAGCATAGAAACTTGCTTCTGATGGAGATCGTGGAATGGCCTGTGGTTCTGGTTCCACTGATTAAAGACCATGACAGACTCAAACTCTGGTCAGCTCCTGTGCTGGTTACATTCTGAACCACACAACCCATGGACTGTCACAAAAAGTCAATTCAGTTTGTGGCTTGTAGAGAAAGTGTTGTTAGTCATAAAATGTTTTAAATCTTTTCCACATATGGTTTAAAGGAAAGGTTTACTTTACTTCTGTATCTTATGTATTTCTTTAAACATGCTAGGTAGCGTAGGTCTTCTTTTCTTCAATAACAGTTCTTCATCTTGCAAGTTGGAATTGTTCAATATCAAAAGTGCTCCAGAAATTATGTGTCTTTATTTTCAGAAAAAGCTGCTGGGAGTCTTTGTGCTTTCTATGCTTTCATGTCAAACAAGTTTAATTCCAAATCGTGTATGATGATGGAGTGAATTTGAAAACAAAAATGACTTTTTAGTGTTGGAGGATACTGATACATGTTTTTATAGTGGTGTTAACATGATTTAGCAGATATCAACACTTTAGATCTGTGAAATGTATTAGGCCTTAGTATCTTTAAGCTCTTCTTTTCTCATGATCAGAGATCATCGCGAAAGTGCCTGAATATGATCCAAATTCATGCCTATTTCAACAAAGGCTGCTGGGATCTTGGATACATCAATTGTTCTCAGCTGGGGAGGTCATGTGGTGGGTGGTCAAGGCCATTGCAATTTCCTGGTCCTCACACTGAGTTCAGGAATACTTTGTAGTGGAAATATAGTTTTCACGCGCAAGTTACAGAGTAGAACGACTGGGTAATGGTCAAATAAACAGAAACAACAAAGAGATAATGAAGAAGTAAGACCGGTCTCCGATGTTCTCCAGTGAACTCTGTGATGGTTACAGCTGTGGAAAGGGATCAGGGCTGAAGCTTTAGTACAATGGAGATGATTTGCTCATAAAGGAAGGAGAACAGTAGCTACCATTTACTATGTGAATAAAGTCCTGGCTGTTGATTGAGTATGTGGATGTATACATTATAATAGTATGTCTTAGAAATACTCAGCTCTTTTCTAATTTCTTTTGATTCCTATTTCTGTTCTCTCTCATGTCCTGTTTCTTCTCTATTAAACAGCTATTTGTTGATGCAGAGTAGTAAGTACAGATAGTAATATTCCATTGTCTCTTGGTAAGGCAAGAACTGAGAGGTTCTAAAATGTTCATCTTAAGCTCCTTGAATATATTTTACGCTGACGTGATAACATCACCGACTATCGTATGGAAAGAAAAAGTTATTTTTGGTTCATATTTTTTTCACATTGAGTGAGAATTGTATGACAAAAAGTAAAGGGTCAGAATAGTTTATGGAGTAATACGGAAGTAGTCCCAAGTCAAAAGTTATTTAAATTTGTTTTGTTATCTTTTGTTACCTCAAAAGAAAACTTTCCCTGTCAGTGTTTAGAAATGTAACTTGAAGACATAATATGCACTATTTTTTCAACATCTATAAAGGACCTTTTTTGACAACTGGCCAACAAGAAAACTTGGTTGTGCATGCTATCATTGAAACAAAAAACTCTCAATTTGTATCGGGGGCTCTAAAATGTTTGAGGTATCTTTGAGTCTTCCCGTACTTTTGTACTATCAACGGCTGCCTGAGCTCTCGGACATTAGTAAAATTTGTGCTGATACGTTGTCAAATTTTACAGCCTTTGAATATGCTTGTTATTTTTGACTGTAGGTCAGTCGTGCATGTCTGTTGATTCAAGAGATTTTGTCGAATATAGCAGAATCAGTTAGGGTCAGAGTTTTGAAGCCGGTCCTGAAAACAAGTCACTATTTCTTATGTAATGGGAACTGCTTGTCTCACCGTCAATATTTCGGTAAAGTTCATTAACATAGTCATCTTCTTCATAACTGAAAGCAAGTGACACTTGATTCATTGTCTTATTTTGTGATAAATTGAAAGAAAAATGTTTGTTTAACTGTATTGTGACAGGGTATACACGTATATTCCTTGGTTTTGAAGTATTTAATTGCTTGAATTTTGGAGCCAAAATAATTAGTCTGTAATCTCAAGATTTGGTAAACATTTCCTTTCTAGGACAAGTTCCCAACATCTGAAGAGTTTCTCTAAAGACTGAACAAGGTTGAAACTGTGAGCTATTGTGACAAACGTGATATTCTGAAGTATTTGTGATAGATCCATCACCACAATTGTCATTCACATTTAGACATGTTAGGTACACTCGGATTGTTGATCACAAGACTTCTTTTAACATTATGATTTAACCCCCTCCCTCTCTCCCCACTTTAAAAAAAAAAAGCTATCAACAAATGACATCCATTCTTGAATTTAAACTGTTCACAGAACTAAATACTTTGGGGATGTTGGTCTAGAGCAGTATTTTGCTCCTGATTGATCTTCCATTGGGTTTGTTTTTATCCTCTCATGCCAGTAATTTGGGTTTTTTTCCCTTCAAAAGTATATAAGTACATTGCTATGATGCTTTCTCACTCTCCTGTTTCCTCTCTGTGAACTTTGAATGTGTATAAATAGTTCCTGGAATTATTGTCAACAACAGAAACTTTTGTGATGAATTTCTATCCTCTTGTTCTTTCGATCATGTGATTTCTGTTAGCCGACCCCTGGCTCTTGTGTACATAATATCAATGTTTGTTTCATGGGTGACTGCGTTAGAGTGATACAATACTTCCTTATTATGACTTCTATTGTCCTAGACTTGAAGCATCTTTGTGCTACTACTACTCCTCTGATTGTGAGAATGTGCAAACGTAAGGGTTAGGCTTAATATAAGCTTAAGGGTTAGGCTTAATGTAAGGGTTAGGATTTCTTAAATCTAGTTTCGTGAGGTTGAAGTTAGAAGTTAAGCTGTTTTGATATTGTACATTTTTTTGTGAACAGAGAAGGGGAAGCAATGACGGATAATTTTATGATAGTTGATAGATCTTCTGTCTCTAGTCTGCTCTGTGGAGTTGTTCTGTTTCTGTCATTTTGATCTTGTCACATAATGTCTTGATTAATGTCTATATTTAACACCTCTGTTGTATATGTCAAATGTGTGGGTGCATTGGCTTGACACAGTCCTGCGACGGTGAATTAATGCACTCTCTGCCCCTTTGTAAAGCCACAATTCTCAACTTTTTGTGTCAGATGTCCACTCATGAATATAAGCTAGCTTATCTTTGACCATACAGCAATGGGAATTTCCATGCATTGAGTTTCAGTGAGACAGCCAAGAGCACTAACACACCTATCTTAAGAGAGGGTAAAGGTAGAAGTCAGCAAACCCAAGGTGAACATGACTTTTTCTTCTTGCTATACAGCAATGGTAAAAACTTGGCCCTTTCGTCTATAGTCTTCAAACTTTGGTATATGAATCTGGCATTATGGCGCCTTTGACTAGGAGATAAAGATATGTGACCTGAAATGATAAAACTAGACGTTACAGACCCCTCCCAAGTGTCTGTCTTATTAGGAGTATTAATCTCTTGTTATAGTATAATGAGTGTTACCAAAACTTGATTTTTATGAGTGTAGCGAAAACTTGATTTAATGAAGCTTTGCAAGAATATCATCAGTCGGGTTTCAATTGGCTTAACTTATTATTAGATTAAGATTTTGTTATTTTGGGTTGGCTGAATGTTCACTAGAGGCTCTCTCTGTGTATGTGTACATGTGTACGTGCGTGTGTGTGTGTGTGTGTGTATGTGTGTGTGTGTGTATGTGTGTGTTCTTG
>NW_004799950.1:0-6159 GCF_000002075.1 Aplysia californica | reverse complement strand
TATCACTTTACTCTATGAAAATCCTTGGGGCAGACTATTTATATTTACAAAAGATATCACTGTACTGTTGTGGTAACACTGCTGTTTATATATTTCTTTGACAGCACCATACTTTGAGGTTCATCAGCCTACGGTGCGTGTCTACACCTCCTCTGTGTATGAAGGGGTTCGGAAGGACCGTGCCAGCTTCTACATGCCAGTCAGTAATACCAACCAGTCCGTGCCAATTGGAGGAGATGTGAAAATTGAATTTTTCAACAAGTCCAAGATAAACAAGAAGGTTTGTACATTTTATTTTCTGTAAACTTTGACTTTTTTTCTGGCTTTAGCAGGATTGCACTTGATGTGGTACTTGTAAGTTACGTTATTTAGGAAGTAGGCTGCTTTGAATCTGCCTGTCAGGGTCCACTGTTAAAAAAGCAGTACTGTGAAAATGATGAAGTATATGCTTTGATTTTAGGTTTAAGTGTGCTTTTCTGAAGTGGAACCTACTCAAGCAGCCACCTTTACCTGTATAAATAGCCACCTCCCTTTTCCTCCTTTGAGTATTTTTTCCCATAAATTATGAAACCGTGTAAGATGGCCACTTTTCTCCTCTACGATGGTTGGATGTCTACGGCAGTTTCAACTATTTATATGTACATTTTGGGAAAAGAAGGTCAAGTTTTAGGGTTCCCTTGTGCTTTTAGTTTTCTGTACTTTTTTAAAGAGCATTTTGCAGACAGTATCTTTTTGATAATTTCAGAAAAATTTCATCTTGTATGATTGGTTTTCACCAAAGTCATAAAACATTGCATCTTTTTTTTTTTCTAAAATTTAAAAAAAATATAGCAATAGTATTGTTTGCTCTGTTTGTTCATTGTTTTGTTGGGTGGGAGTGTATGCTTGTCCTATATGGACAGTATTTCTCCAGTAGATTCTATATTTCTTTGCAGGAAAAGATGTTCCACTTTTGGTTTAACACTTTTTTTGTAAGAGACCATGAAAGGCTTCAACAGAATGGAGCTGTAGGCAGCCACTATGACAACAACGAAGTTCTGTCTCTTACTCTGCCGAAAATGGAATTAGATCGAGCTAACAAGGACAAATCACATAAATTGTTCAGTCCAAATTTCAAGGTGAGAATCAACTTGATGAAACATAAAATGTTAATATCAAGTTCAATTGTTTTATCTTCCTGGGTATGGGATGGGGTTTGATGTCTTATATATATGTATATACAGTAGTCTCCGCTTAAGTTCCCAGTGCTTGGGAGCAGGGAAAATGCGAGATCTGAGGCGAAACGGATCTTGGCCAATTAATTACTGGGAGAATTCACAGTGATTCATGATCAGCCCCACAATTGGTAAGATGATTTCCTCTTACTTTGAAATGAACCGATGGAGCCCCTCTGTGGGTTTATGACTTACGGCGAGCGAGTGGTTAACCTTGATGACCAATCACAATGGCATGAGACATGCCATTTTCATTTATCCAGTCGTGAGTTTCAAGATCTACGTCGATTCCATTGCTCCTCCCTTTATTCTGTCCAAAATTTTAGCTTGCCATCTCTGACCAAGTTCCTTGCTCATGTCATAACACACCATTGTGTTGTGCCCGCACCAATTAAAATCCAGTTAGTTTTGGGAATTTGGGCATAGAGATGAAAGACAACTGCGATTGTTATTGAAACAAAGCATTGACCAGTTCACAGCTCAATGTAATCCAGTCTAATGAGGCCCTCTAGGCCCTACCCATCTAGTGTTTGGTGCAAGTTCAGAAGATAGGCTCAAATGTGAGTGTGGTGTTTCAAGGAAACAAACACATCAAGTTTAAGTATGATTCTTTCTGGGGCATAAAACATTGCACCTACTAATCGAGATTTACAGCGGAGATTTGATGCGATGTCACTGCTGGGGTGATGAGCTGTATTTGCTTGGGCTTTTGTACCTGAAGTCATGATCTGAAACATGGGATCTTTGCCGAATGTAGTCTTTCAGAGTGGGATCTTAGGAGTGACTTTTGTGCAGTAAAAATTATGTTTTCTATAAACAGCAGGATCGTAAGCTAACCATGATCGAAAGTGGTGAGATCTGAGACAGAGACTACTGTATATATTGTCTAAGTCTTATCATCTTTGTTTGATTGAACTGCAGTGCTCTATGTCTATGAATGCTTTATCCATCAGCATCCCTCACAGTTCAGTGTGCTTTCTCTAATTCATTTTTGTCAGAGACAATTGTTTTAACTGCTGAAGATTTTGTCTAGAAATAATTAAAGTATGTGGATGGTTGTGGGGTGCTCTGGTGTGGTCTACTCTTTCTTTTCCTATGAAACATCTATTGTACTTATCTCTCGAAAAACTTCTAATCTTCCGCACTTATACTTATTTGACCTATTAATGTTACAATGGCTGTAAAACTCTTACTAAAATTTACTCTAAATTAAAAAGTAAAGTCATATTCAACATTTAGAATGAAGGAGAAGGCAGCCATTTGAAATGTTGACATGTCGTTGAGCAAGGGGGAGAATTGATAGGATAGCAAGCGTAATGAGTTTTGACATCTCAAAAACGATCTTGGTAAAATATTATGTGAGTTTCTGAATCTCAAACTAGGTGTTGGCCTTGGTAAGATAAGTGTTATCAAGGCCTCTCTGTTCAAAGTGATAAAGCAGATAACAGCCATCATAGCGACTCTCAGGGTATCGTCTGTCCCTGTTGCGTACTGTCTGTCTGCACAATCAAACGGTGATAAAAGATCATAGTGGATAGAGATTAAACTTTATGTTTATGTTTTGCTACAGCTGAAATCCGTTCTGACAGGAATGATTGAACTTCTGCAATGCTTTTGTAAACATCTAAAGGGTTGATGATTTAATCATTTTTTAGAAGAAAAGGAGTGTAAGATCTATGAAGACCAGGCCTCTGTCTGATCACTCATGTCATGATATCTTTACTGCTCTGTTGCATTTCTCCAATCTTTCCTAATCTCAGGCAGTATTCATTATCTGACACATTCGATTAGCTCATGATTGTTACTTGTTGGGAATTAGATTTTTTTTTTATGACATCAAATTTTCTTAAGGTTTGAACTGAACTGATTTATTGTGCGTGGAAAACATTCAGTTTCAACAAAAAGTCCCATAATGTCAAATTTTAGGTGTCAGTGGAAAGAAAAATGAAATGACAATTACAATATGAGTAAAACAAATACACACTTCTTGGTTTTGTGGGGTTTTTTCTTACTGTAAACTATTTGAATTTGGATGCTCTACAGTCCTGTGAAATAAGAGGAAACTTTGAACAAGTGGATATTGGATATTCCCATCGATTAAGAATTGTTTTTTCCAAAGTAGCCCCCAAACAATGATTTTTCTACTGCGTTCACCTTCAAGGTTAGTTCAGTTTTTTCAAGAACAGTTAATCTAGACAGGCGTGCTTTTCTGTATATCAAGTTTCTGTCGTAATTATGTTTGCCATCTTTGGGTCTTTTCTGGTTGGTTGTTTTTTTTTTGTCTGTGTGTATATATGATTTTGTAAGAACTCTTTATTTTTCCCTGTTTGACACAGGTGAAAGTCTATTTTTCACCTATGCAAGAAGGTAGCAACCTTGAAAGAAGTAAGAGTGCTGACGACATGATGAACGACAGGCACAATGTTCACCCGATACGAGGGCCTTTCCACACGCCTGCTACGCCCAACTTCCTGCACCCGCCAAATTCCCAGCCGCGTGTCAAAGGCTGGTCTTCTCCTTCATCACCCACCACATCCAATGCTCTGCCTATTGCGTCCCCAATTGCCGCGTCCCATCACCCATCCTCGCCGCAGCTCCCTGTTGTCAGTAAAATGGGCTCCAGTGACCATGCAGGCTTTGCAGACCGAAGCAACCAGCACCACCATCACCTGTTGATGCCCCTGGACGTGGGCAAGCAGGTGAACCCCCCAGCACCTTTGGCCCCTGCTCAAGCACCGAAGGTGGTGTTCCGGGGAGGGGAAGGCTCTGACACAGGCTCAGCAGGAAGTGCAGAAGGGGCATCGTGGGGCTACAGCGACAGTGAGGCCCAGGATGACCTCTCAGATACTGAGTCGGAGAACGAGTGGGAAGACTGTGAGACCACTCAGGTATGACCCCAGCTGCTGCCGCTGCTTCTCCTGTGGCTTTCTGAACATCTGATGGGCTACCCTGGGAGAACCTTGTCCACACAGTGTCTCATCGACTGTGAAATGTTATGCCATCAATTTAAGTGAGGGTTACGTGACTGAAAATGAAACTCCCCAAGTCACACGGAATTGTCAGTTTAAGTTTGAGTGGTGTAGATGTTTCCAGTCAGAGAATTCAGTATGTTTTTAATTAATGAACGTGAAAATGGTTCTTATCTGAATTGTAGTTTGATTAATTTTGCAGCTTCATTCTCTGTGAACTAAGCCTTATTTCATTATGATTTATCAATGTACATAATACTGTGTTTTTGTGGATCACGCGTATGATGACTGAGAATGAGACGTGTATAATGATTCTGTGGTCTGCTATACGGGAGTGTGTATGGAAGTCTGAGAAAAGGTTTGATGTTTGAATACTTCCACCTGGCGACTTGAGAATATTAGTGGACTAAAACGTGATGAGATTTGTCATCTGTTTTGAGTATGATATGTTCACATGTTCCAAAGAGGAGAATGTCTTCTATTTTCAGCTGGAATGTGAACCGAGAAGAGAAGTTTGTATGGAGCGTTCTGTGACATTCTGTGAATAGTGTTATGAAATGTGTCATATTGTGTTAAATGGTGCTTTGAAGTCAACAGAATTTTAATGTAAGATGCGAGATGCACAACTGATAGATTTAAAATGTCTTCCAAGTTGTGAGTGTACTGGTGTCAGTAATTATACACAGGGATCTTCACGCAGAGCTTGGAATGTTGTATGTAAACCTTGTCATTTCTGTTTCCAGAAACCTGTGGTGTTTTTCGTTTCCACTTTCAACATCAAGGTGATATGTTTGTAGTAACATAAATGTATGTTTGGGGGGGGGGGGGGAATTTTTTTTTTTTTAACCCAGTCCTCAATAAGTATCCCACTAGTCTGCTTTACCTCTAAAAAACCTATAACTTTCTTTTCCTGCTCCTCGAACAAAGCGATCCTATTCTTTGCCATGCATTCTTTGAAACTGCAGTTTAAAATTCACAGACGTGTGTGCAAGTTAAGGAAATATTTAGGACTCTGTAAATACAGAATGTTCAAGTCTTTGTGTCTTGTACACCAGCTAACCTTGGTGGTGTGCAGGTGATATCAACATTTCTTTGGCTTTGCTTGTGTTTTGGTCTTAGTAAACTGTTTTTGACTCTTGGGTGCACTCCTGTCACAAGTATTTAGCATGACTGTACTATAGGCAAGTTTCTGATGGAGGGTTTATTGACATCTTAGCTTTTTGAAAGCAAAGAAGCTGACAATACTATAAATAGCTTCCAATGACATATAGACAACAAATATTGGATTATGGCCAGTTATACCATGGACAAAGTTGATTCTGAGTTTGTTGGCCCTAGCTGACTTCGTAATAGCATTAGTACAAGACACTTAACGTATTGATTGTCTGTTCTCACCAACGGATGTTCAGAGATTTTTCTATCATGTTTTGACTGTAGTACATGGCCATAGTGAAGAGACATTTAGTGTTCTGTGTGTGATAAGTCTGCCACTCCGGATGATGAGTGAGTTTATGGCTAATGGCGCCTCTTAACTTGAATTACTCCATGCACCAGTGCCTTAAGCTCTTTCCAAGTTTGTTGAAACGAATTGTTGAAAGTCATAGATACAGTCACTAGAAAGTTTAAGCAGTAGGCACAAGGTTACTCATATAAAGTTTTGCTTTAAGTGAGCACCAATCTGCTGTCAGCGATATTGATGGTTTTATAAGTTGTCCAGTAGCCAGGGCAGAAAAGCTGACCTTTTAAGGGAGATGTTTTTGATTGGGCATAGTATACCTGCTTAGCTCCTTATACTTGACAAGCCACTCTCACAGGCATACTGTTGGTACAGCCGTGTTGGTGATCCACTGTCAGTGACTCCATCAGGCAAATTCTGTTTCTACGATGACAAAATTATATTAATTTTTGGAAGTTGCCTAAAATAGGTCTCCAACCAGGGGTTCTTTTCATTAGGTGAAGAAGTATCAAAATAGGTT
>NW_004799949.1:0-6169 GCF_000002075.1 Aplysia californica | reverse complement strand
ACACAGACAGATCAACAGCAGGGCTCACTGCCAACCCATCTCCATGGTT
The DNA here is from genome assembly GCF_000002075.1 of Aplysia californica. Taxonomy (NCBI): domain Eukaryota; kingdom Metazoa; phylum Mollusca; class Gastropoda; order Aplysiida; family Aplysiidae; genus Aplysia; species Aplysia californica. Next base: position 6,120 of record NW_004799949.1, on the reverse strand, counting down.
TTTAGTAATGACCATGAAGAAAATTAGTAATTTCCCATAAAAATTAGTAATAGTGCTCTCATTTTCAAATTACTACATTACAACGAACAAAAACATGTCTTAATTATGGAAAAAGAGGGCTTATCGAAAATTAAATAAAAGTGAAGGTCAAAGTTTTGCTTTACAGGTCAGCACTAAGTCTAAGACTTGTAAAAAGAAAAAAACAGCTACAAATATTTTTTTTATAGCCAAAAATCTGCTGACGGTAAAAATCGTAATAAATCGCCTTACGATCGGAATTTTGTAGTGAGGCTAAAATATCGTAATGATTACAAAAAAATCTGGATGGTTGGCAGCCCTGTAACAGCACCCACACATAGAGTAAACAAACACAAACACACACATACAATCAGAAAAACTGAGCTGATCAGAACAAATAACAGAAAGGAATGGGGACATCATCATTATCATAGACTAAACAATTACCCTTTTTTATTGTTTTGTTTTTCTTGAAGCTTAGCAATTTTCACAGCGCCCACACATTTTTATGTAGTTTACAAATAGCTGCACCAAAATCAGAACACGAAACAAACAAATAAAAATCAGAAAGGAATGGGGTACAAAGACTGTCAATGTCTGCTTCAGACCTGAAACGTGAAGAAGAAGAAGTACATTCAAAGCATCCTTATGTGTTAGGGAGCACACAAGTTCTTCTTACCTTGAGGAAGACAGATCTGTAGAAGTCATACATAACCTCCCCTGAGGACATCAGGAAATATCTCTGAAATGAAGGAAATAAAAACACGTCTGGCAATGGATACAACTTACGCACAGTCGAAATGTGTCACGATATGGTGGAAACAGGTGCTCCTCAATTTTTGGGCATTATGGGGTTATTGTTATCATATCAAAGCCAGTTCATTTGCCTTGCTTTTGGTGAAAAAAATATTCATCTACGTTGAATAGAAGTCGAAATATTTGTGATTGAAGGAGGTCAGGGTCACCTGGTTTCAGAGGTGAAATTAGCGAGAAAATGTCCACCAAAGTTTGCTAATATCCATAGCTTGAGAGTCCTTGAAAATTGAAAACTTGACATTCTATGTGCTTTTAATAAAGGTTTTTCAGTAAAAATCAACAGAAAAATGTGCTTTTAAATGTACATAAAAGGCATTGAGCAAAATAAAAAGACAAATAAGAACAAAATTGCCCAACGGTCAGAAAATGCCAATTTCTTTGATTTAATTATTTTGACGAGTGCCTGATTTCACCATGACTTGGTCCTCACATATTGTCTAAGATGGTCATCCATTGTCAGAAGAAAAGCGGCCGTCATAGATATGTGGACATTTTACACGTAGTCATTAATATGTTTTTAAAAATGAAAAAGAGAGGTAGCTGTTTGTATGGGTGATTGTGCGTGTTTGGGCGCGCGCGTGGGTGTGTATTTGTGAGTGTGTGTATGTGTGTGTACGTGGTGAAACACCAAACCAATGTGCCAGGATTTGGACAATAAGGATGTATCTCATCATATCTTATCTTGCACGGGAGGCCACTGGAGCAGGCTTGACTGTACTTTCTCAAGGGGAAATACAATGTTAATTCCTGATATACACAAATGTGATATTACTGAGCATGGCACCGACAACATACAAGTGATTGGGGCGTGTTACTGGTAAATTCTACATCTTTTAGGCCTCTGTTTTTTCTGCCTACCTGTCTTACTTTTTCAAATAACGAAACGAACGCTATTATGTCCACGAGCATTTTTTAAACCGTCAATATTGAAAACTCAAATGAACCCGCTCACCTGCATGGCATGGATACATTGGACCAGGTTGTACTCTGACTTGAGGATGTGCAGCAGACGCGAGCAAACCCTGCTGTAGCGGGAGGCCACGTACGGGCCCAGGCTCTCCTCACACATACGTAAAACTTGGCTCTTGATGGGGGTTGAGTCACTAGCTGCCACACTGGAGGGGGACAGACATAATAAGAATAACAATAAATTATAGTAATGATAAAAAATAACATTATAATAACAACAAGAGATTGCATATAATACTAACACCTTACTTCCTTACTACTTCTGATTAAGTGATTCTTTCCCCAGTTTCTCTTGGCTCTTTCTTACTAATGTCTTTCAGCCACATTCCTGCGATAAGAGTAGCCTTCCACCATCATCCAAGCAAAAATCAAAATAGATTCCTATCAAAACTGAAAATACCCTAGTCAGAATTCTAGAAAATACAGAGTACCTTCAAAATCATTATGTGGTTGCCCTAAGCTTAAAGACAGGGGGCCCTACGATGTCGAAAAATCTATCATGTGTAACGACCAGTTGCACAGTAGGTTGAAGAACAAGCAGCAAACAACCCCATAGATGTAGCAGCAGAACAAAAAGAAGAAAGAGGATGATAATAACAACAACAATAGATTGCATGTGACACACCCCATGTCCCAAATAGAAAGTAAGCTTTATGTGCTTTTTAATAAAGAGTATCTCTTCTGGGAAAATGGGAATTGCCACAATATGGACACTCTGAACATATCAATTTTAAAAGACTGTAGGCTCTGGATCGCTAACAACAAAAGACTGTAGGCTCACAAATTTATTTCTGTTTGACAGTTCGCTTTTTATTATAGTTAGTGGAATGGAAAATCAAACAAAAATAATTAAGCTACAGTCAAAAAGGAATGAAGTTTCAAGGTCACAGGTTTTTAAAATTTCTTTTTTTGTGATTTCCATTTTGGATTTTGCCAGTTTTTCCCCATGACTCTTTTCCTTACGACATAAAGTTACTACAAAACCAAGACTGAAGCTTACAATCTTTATAGCCTCTAGAATAAACCATCTTTATGGCCTCTAGAATAAACCAGAGATCTTACAGTTTTAAAAACAATCACGTTCAACCCTGCAATATGGAGCAGAAAGTTGGGAAACAAATCTTCAACACTCACATGGCATGGAGCCTTGAACACTGTCTCAGAGACTTGTTAATAGCGGAGTGGTCAAGCAGCCAAACTTGCAGGCAGTTGGTTCAAATTTTCCATGCTCCGGATTTAAAATTAATGCCATCCAAAGATACTTCACAGTTCTGTCTCACTCAGTTCAGGTACACACGTATAAAAGCATTGAAACAATTTCTTCAGTACACCAAAGAGAGCATTGCAATTTTGAGTGTAAGTACATGTTTTAGTTTAGGTACGAGTTTTACGGCACTTGCAACACAATAAGGCCATACAAGTGCCGAAGATTAGAGGTGTTACAAGAGAGTAACAAACATAAAAAAGAAAGAGGAGAGATCAGGATGATAGATGTTCGATAGGAAAGAAGGAGCAAAGTACACCAGAGCACCCGCCAACCACCCACTAAGTACATGTTTCACAGCACCATTGACACAATATCGTCATGTAAGCGTCACAAGGATATCATAACTATGACCCAGTGCTCACTTGTCTTCTACATGTGGACCACCCTTGTTCCCTCTGCCTTCCTGAGAGAACAGTGCGGAGAAGTTCAGGTGCAGCAATGTGTCCTTCTCGCCCTTCTGCAGAAGTTGTTTACTCACTAGATTCGGGGTCTTAGACGACACCTGGGGAAACATCAGACAGACAGAGAGAGAGAAGAAATCAGAAAGTTCTTCATACTTTTCTTTTTCTGCATTCATTCAAACAGACATTCCAGCAGATTGGAGGGAGTACTAGGCTTCAATTCCGTTCCCATACAAAGAACAATTCTACCTTGTTAGAATGAGAAGCGGGTTTCAGTTCACTTCCCATGAAAGTATATCATAAGTGAACTATAACAATGAGCCAATTCTGGAGTCAATTTATACCCTCTCATATTGTACATGAGGCCATGCTATATGTGGGTAGATAAGATACGAGAGACAGATAAAAATAAGAAGAAGTTGAAACCATTAAAAAAAAAAAAATTAAGAGACGAACGATTCCGTACAAAATAGCTAGAAACATTTCCTCTTGGACACCGTAACAAAGAGGCCATCATTTTTCCAAACCTTGTCATATAAGTGGTCTTATCAGAGACGGATGTTGAATTTAGAGGCCTTGCTTCACATTATATCACCTAATACCTTTGCCCGAGGTGCCACTGTTAGGCACTTCGCTGACACATGCAAAAAACCGTAGTTCAATTCCCAAGTGGCAAGAATTTTTTTTCAAGTATCTCGGCCTTTCTGCCAAGACATTGTATCCTTCTTAGTCCGGGCTGGCCTAGACAGGCAGATTCAAAGCCCCTCTCCTAAATAATCTAAAGCTAGATTTTTTTAATACGGGGAATAAAGACACCAACATTAAAACAAAAATGTTTATAAAAAAATAACCTGACAGAGTTGAAAAGGCTGCTAAACCCAAACATTCACTGTCACACAAGACCATTTACTTTATGTTGACAGAAAAACAAAGCCAAACATATTTTTAAAAAAGCTTAGTACTTAAATACAATGTACAAAAAATTCCCTTATAGTATTCACAAGGACAAAAACACACGTCATCTTAAACAATAATGAGAACACACTCTAATGAACTTACAACAATGGCAGAATTCTCATCAGCTGTTTCAGTTTCTAGAATTTTCTCTTTGGACAGAGACGTTGACACAGAGTTGAGTTTTTTCCCCATTTGCATAAGGAAATGGTTAAACAGGGACTGAGGTTGCTCAACTGAAAGGAGAACGTTTTGAAGTTTACGAACAAATATGGACAAAAAAAAGGTTAGAATGTTAATATTCAATGACGTTACAAAATCAAATCCACATGTCAATTTCAACTACCCTGGTCTCCCCTTCAGGAATATGCTGCTTAAGAACCTGGTCTTCCTCAGAAACTGTTTTTACCATGAATGACATTGAATTTTTTTTTCATCTAAAATTCACATGCCAAAGAACTTTTTCTAAAAATTACAATCTGCCTGAGAACCTACTTTGAGCTAAGGGCAATACACTTTAATGAATACAGTCGAACCTGTTTGTTTGTTTAGTATAGGGTTTTACGGCGCTCGCAACTGCATAGGTCATATGAGCGCGCGGGACACACCTAATACTTTTTCGATGGTAGGAAATTTTGAATTTTGCCCGGGTGGCGGCCGAAGCCTACTCTTATCGATTTTAGACCACCAAGGGATCTTTAACGTGCGCAACTTGCACACGGGCCCTCCGAGATTTTTCGCCCTTGTCCGAGAAGGCTAGGTGTAGATCTTTCCTACCAGAAGATCAGGGGTGTGGCAGAAAGACAGCAGTTAGGAGGAGCCAAGGAGTAGCAGTAGAAAGGCTGCAGAAAGAGTCAGGAGCCCAGAGGAGGGGGCAAAGGAGGTGAGGGGGTGGGGGCAGAAAGTGCGAAATGAAAGCAGACAACAGAACATTGTTAGAGATCAGGAAAGGATGTGAAAGGAGACAATTTTAGAGAAGAAAATTTTTTGGTCGCTACCCGGAATCGAACCCGGGACCTTTGAATGAGAGGCCAACACCTTAACCTCTAGGCCACGAGAGCCCCGTCGAACCTGTGTAAGACGGAATCGCAAGGGAGCGGGAAAAAAATTCCATCTTAGACATTTTCCGTCTTAGACAAGGGAATTTAGGGGGGGGGGGGGGTGGGGGGTGGTCAAATGCCCAGCCGGTGGGATCAAGGATCGCTTGTCCGATCGGCAAGCAGTGGTCCAAACTTCACACCTCTCAATTGCTATCCTGTCTGATAATGACATGCGTCAGTCTTACTTGTCCAATTACCACCAGTGCTTGCTTTTCATAGGACCACTGTCTGACCTATTAAAAACAGAAACGTTTGAACATCTCCTTGGCTTCCACCCTTAGCCCCACCCAAAGGTGCCACCCCTCACTGCCATCATTGTAACAACGATTCGAGGAACTCTTTTCTCGGCTGTCATTGGTCAATCTAATTTCACACCTCTGGCTTCTGGCTACTCAGGAAAGTTTCCGTAGTGGCTCGCTACTCGAGCACTCTCACGGGCAGTCATGAGATTTCACACCCACACTACACTGACCATCTGCATCGCTCAGGGCTCACATGATGGGGTAATACTTGCACCCCTACTCCCCTTCCTCGTCCAGCGGCATGGCCATTGTGTTAAGTTTATAGCCGACGGAACTAAACTTGCGAGTTTTGT
>NW_004799948.1:5481-6742 GCF_000002075.1 Aplysia californica | reverse complement strand
TAGAATCGCTCACAGTGCTGTATTATGTTGTCTGACGTATTCCGAGATTTTCACAAGCATGTTCTCAAATCTCAACCCCAGTACCGTGCACTGCAGAGAACAAGCTCACAGAAAACTCACCTTGTCACGTGTGCTCTATACACGGGTTCTTGTTGTTTAGCCAGCGTACACAAGTCTCCGAAGCGGAAAGTCGGGGTTCGAGCCTCAGTTCGGACACATATTTTTTTCGCCCCCTCCAGCCCACCCAGCAGTAATGGGTACCTGACTTCGAGTTGAGGAAGTAAAGGTGGTGTGGAAGGGAACTGGCCACCCTACCACAATAATATGCCAAAGACCCAGGAAGTTGTCTCACTAACAAGGCAATCCCCAATGTCCGGATCGGATGCGGAACAACTTTACTTTTTACGCAAGTATGACATGGGTGCTGACGAAACATAATAATGTTTGTTTCTTATTTTATCTATCTTATGTATTAGTTTTTATATTCTTTATTTATTCATTAAGTCATTTAGTCATTTAATTCATTTTTTCTTCATTCATTCATTCATTCATTCATTCATTCATTCATTCATTCATTTCGTTTTTCTTTTTTTATTTGATTGATTGATTGATTGATCAAAACAATGTATTTATGTATTTATTTATTCTTTTATTTATTGTCTCCACTTTCTGCCCCTGCCCCCTCACCTCCTTTGCCCCCTCCCCTAGGCTCCTGACCCTTTCTGCAGCCTTTCTACTGTTACTCCTTGGCTCCTTACTGCTGTCTTTCAGCCACACCCCACATCTTCTGGTAGGAAAGATACTCCTAGCCTTCTCAGATAATGGCGAGAAATCTCGGAGGGCCCGTGTGCAAATTGCGCACGTTAAAGATCCCTTGGTGGTCCAAAAATCGATAAGAGTAGACTTCGGCCGTCACCCGGGGGAAATTCAGAATTTTATCTTATTCCAAATTATTTTTTACCAAACTGAAAATGTATTCTTTAAAGTGTCCTGCGCGCTCATGTAACCATGCAGTGGAGAGCACTGTTAAACACTTAGCAAAACAAGAAATAGCTAAAACTGTTGATTCAGGACACACACAACAGCAACTTGGTACATATCAAGGTCGTTTTTATTGATTGGTTATTTATCGTTTGGTCATTTATTGTTTAGTTATGTTTGGTTTTATTGTTCGGTTATTTATTGTTTGGTTATTTATTGTTTGGTTATTTCTTGTTTGGTTATTTATTTTTTGGTTATGTTTGGTTATTTATTGTTTGGT
>NW_004799948.1:3468-4764 GCF_000002075.1 Aplysia californica | reverse complement strand
AGAGAGAGAGAGAGAGAGAGAGAGAGAGAGTGAGAGAGAGAGATAAAGAGAAAGACAGAAATTATACAGAAAAACAGGCAAGGACCATTAATTCCATTGCGTGAGTCGATCCGTAACACCAACAGTGTTAACTCACACAAGCCCATGGGGCCAGGACAGGAACAATACAACGAGGGGAGATAATCCTGACTTTGTAAGTCGTTCGCTAATCTGTTTATTGACACAGTATCCTCCCCTTGTTTTGTACGTCCTTAATCAAGCAGATGAGTTGGGTGGAGGGTTTTGTGTTTTTTCTGTTTTGTTTTTGTTCTTCTGAAGAGGGCGTGGTGAGGTTGGAGAGGGGAAGAGGTGGAGAGGGAAGGGGTAGAGAGGGGTAGAGAGGGGACGGGGGGTTGAGAGGGGATGGGGTTGTGTGTGTGTGTGCACGCACATGCTCTCACATGTGTTTATATATGTGGGGAGGGGAAGGGGGTGTTTGGATGTGCACAAGTTAAGATAAAGTGTGTATGAAATGAGGCGAGGTTAAAAAAAAAAGTAGTTATGGACTATAGTTTAAGGCACATATAATTCAGTATTGAATCTGGAATTGATTGCAGGGTGACTGCCAAACTGACTTCAAAACCCCTAGCCCATACCAATAGAAACTATATTAAAACATATTTTCCGACCCTAGCATAGGACACCGATAAGACCTTTGTGACTTAGGTATGGCATACAATTTTAACTAGATCTAGATCTAGTATTGCCCTAAAAATACAAAATGAATCCTGATCTGGGCCTGAGGAGAGGCAAGACCCAGCTAGCACAGATCCGGGTCACCAGTTGGTTACCAAACCGGACCGCCCATATCTCCCGGTATTTCAACATAATTTGTACCTTGATACCACAACGCGCCCAATGGGAAGTCCCACATGTTCTGGACCGCGTAGCGCTGGCTTATCGCTGACTGGGCTTACCACACGGCGCGGAGGAAACGCCCTCCGTGATACCCGTGTGCACAGGGCCATGACTGATATATAGGACTCTACCTAGGCGATCATAAATCGATTATATGACGGTCTAGGACTCTACTTGGACTCTACCAGTCCCCCCATCGCCCACTTACGCATCATGTGATAATTGGCCCGCAGGTAGACATTTTATTACCCCCTCTCCTTCTTCCAGATACAGGTTCAATTTGTTTTCGTGTAGTTCGGCACCGTACGAGCCCCATCACTACAGTACCGTTTCGCTTTAACTTAATTATAGTCATTGTCATACGGACACCCTTCCTCTGTCTCTTTCTCCCCCCTCCCA
>NW_004799948.1:1529-3368 GCF_000002075.1 Aplysia californica | reverse complement strand
TAGAGGGGGGGGGATGGGGGTTTTCTCGGGGGCTAGCAGATTGTAGGTCAAATGGGGACAGGGAGAAGATCCCATTATCCCATAAGTCACGTGATTGCTTACGTCACATGGGGGTAAATAAAGAGTGGCAAAAGTCCTTCTTATATCACGAGTGATTACATACGCTAGAATGTCTTTGATTACAACAGTCTGTTTTTTTATGTCTCGTTTGGCTTTATATAATCTTTGTTTTGTTTTGTATGGGGTTTTACCTCGCTCGCAACAGCAAGGTCATATGAGCGCGCGAATGATAAAGTCTGTTTCATAATGTCTGGTTTTTTAAAAATAAAATCCCTCTCAGGTCACGAGTGATTAAATACGCTACAACGTGTTTGATGACAACAGTCTGTCTGATTATGTTTCGTTTGATTTGACAAAGTCTCCTTATGTCATGAATGATTAAATGTGAGGCATGCTGACCAAATGAGTCACTTCTCGCATTCCACAAATGGAGATATTGGCCAAAAATCGACACTAGGGTCAAATTAGTAGATTTTCTATTGATGCCATATTTTTCAAGTATGACATGCTTATTATTGTTTCATACTTATAAATTGTAAAAACTTCACCTATAAGTGTGATGTACCTATTTTCATAGAGCTCGAATCTGAGAAGTAACTCATTTTGTCAGTATGCTTCACAAATGGTTGTGTTTTATTACAACAGTCTGTTTCATTATGTCTTGTTTGGTTTGATATATTCTGTCTTATGTCATGAGTGATTAAATGATAAATGGGTGTATTTGATTACAACAGTCTGTCTTATGTTTTGTTTGGGTTTATAATAGTCTGTCTTCCTATGTTATGTACTTTAAAAAGAAAAAACCCTTGTTAAATGCATAAGTGGTTTTTCTAAAAGTTTGTTAAAATTATGGATGATTTTATAAGTCTGACTTGTTTTAAGAGTAATTAATGTTTTATTGTAAAAATCTGTCTTATTCTATGGTTGACATTTAAGGACAAAAGTCTGTCTTACGCATAACGCGACTGGAAGAACTGTAGGAATGCAATCACGTATTATCCTCTTCAACACGCTACGGTTTAGAAAGACGTACGTTTTTTTGCGTCTTTTACGACACAGTTTTGGTTTAATTTTAGAGCTGGAATATTCCTTTCCGCAGTTTTATATTATTATTATTTGACGATTTTATACTAAAAAAGAGGTTGTTTTGATGGTTGGATTTTTCAAATGGCCAAGTGGTTAGGCTCTCGGACTAGCAACCGTAGGGTTGTGGGTTCGAATCCCCCGTCAGGGCAGGACGTTGTGTCTTCGAGAAAGGTGCGTTGCTTTTACGTGGAATTCCCCTACTTCACCCAAGTAGAAAATTTCTAAGCAGGCTAGAGGGGCTGATCCAAATATGGTGCTTTTCAAGATGGAGAACAAGGATGCAGTCCAAAAGGAAGTTGACTTCATCTTTAATGTCATTCGCATTTTTCAAAATTTAATTTGATTCACTGTGCCCAGTGATCCACCGTGCTGCCACTCCACCTAACCGTCTATGAACGACGACAGATCTTGTCAGCTTATTATGTTGTGTTTGAGCTCTTCATCAGCGGAATCCGAGAATGTTTCTGTGCGTTCTTAGGTCAACTGGAGTAGTACCGGTAATAGTAAAGATAGTCCATACCTTCCGTAGGGTATACTGTCATTGGTAATAGTAGCGGTCAGAGTTTGCAGTAGAGCCTGAATATGCGCTGTAAAAAATGTAGTTATTATTTATCATTATTTGAATACCACAAGAGCGAGGATAATGTGAGTTTGCCTCTTAAACTCAAGAAATAAAATAATATTAATAACAAT
>NW_004799948.1:0-1264 GCF_000002075.1 Aplysia californica | reverse complement strand
AGACAGACACCCCCCTCCCCTCACACACTCGCAACAAGAATCACTTTATTTAAAAAAAAAGATATTTAATATCATAATGAATCACATTATTAATCATAACGTAGTGAAAGCTTATGAAAATACAAAACTACAATGTGTATGATATAATATAATATGTATAATACTTCTTTCTAAAAAAACAACTGTTCGACCTTCAAAAAAACAAAAAGAGAAGAGTTATCCAAAGAGAAGGCGCAGAAGCTAGGCTCATCATCATCCAGTGCCAGATCTGCGACAGGCATCGGCGATCATTGTTCTCCATTCATTTCTTTGCTCGATCGGATGCTCGAAAAAAAGCTACGTTTCCCTGACCCATCCCTGTTACCCATTTGTTTAGGTTCCCTAAGTACGAGTACGTTGTTCTGGGCCTACCCCTGCCTCGTTTGCCTTCAATTTTGCCAGTGAGAGCTAGATGTTCAAGATCTTTAAATAAAAGCGAGTCTATAGAACATTAATTATTAATTTACAGAACAGGCGAAATCCTGATTTATTTACACTGAGGACCAGGAGATGGATCGGCGCAATGATTTTAGAACAAATTAAATATAATATATACTGCTATATCTAAGTAGATATCTAAGTAGAGCAGCTGATGGAATATATGGTCGCATTTAAGCACAAGGGGGATATCCCGAAAAAGGCTCTTTGAGAAGATCGAAGGAAAAGTTTTGGCCCTTCGTTCAGTTGCTTTAAAATACAAGGAGCGCTTTTTCTATCACCAAACAGATATACACACCAATGAAACCAAACTTCTCCCATAGGTAGGCCAATGCCCACTTTTGGTGTACGTCAAGATTTCTGGAAACCCCCAAGATCTGGGTTGGCCCTCTTGTCCTTAAAAGCGACCATATTATATTATAATAGATCATTACGCCCAAGATTTTAAAATTACTTTTAATGCTGTTTTCTGTATGCGGTATCAGTTACATAGGCCTATTAGTTATTATATTTGAACAACATTAGTTTGGTCGAAATCAAAATTTAAAATCTTGATTTAAAAACAGGAAAACGTCATATAACATAGATACGATTTGTAAAAATATTGAAAGTGTTTTTCAGTCTCCAGAAAAAAATATTCTGACCTCATGACATACCTTGAACAGCTTGCTAACGATATATTTTTATACATTTTATGATTTTTGTGTGTGTGTATATTATATAATATCCGTCTATATAACTATGTATGCCTATTACTTTTATACATACATAATATTAATAAGTCATT
>NW_004799947.1:5700-6180 GCF_000002075.1 Aplysia californica | reverse complement strand
GACAAAAAAGGTGGGGCGGGGAAAAAAGAAGGGGGAAAGGAGGAGAGAGGGAGGGTGGAGGGGGGAGGAGGAGGCAGGAATGCAAATACTTTTGTGAAGTTGTGTGTGGTAATTGACAGAAAACACCAAATACAAACACCATCCCCCCCGAAAAACCAGCCAACGGACAAAAAACAAAACAACAACAAAAAACAGCAACAAAAAAAACCTCAACACAAATAACACAAGGAAGATGAAAATAATACTAAAATACATGAAATCATAATGTGAATATTGTGTAATAATGAGAGTCAAACCAACAGGCTGTAGTTACAAAATACATGTGTTTTTTTTTGTTTGTTTTTTCTCTCATTTCTTTACTGTGTGTGTATCCTGTTCTGCCAGCCAGTAACTGTGCTATATTTCCCGTGGCCTGCGCATACCGTGTGTGGTTATATTTTTACGTTTCCCTGATTCTCTCTCTCTCTCTCTCTCTCTCTC
>NW_004799947.1:2215-4439 GCF_000002075.1 Aplysia californica | reverse complement strand
TACAAAGACAACGAGGCCGGCCGGAAACAAATGTTCTATCTGCTCTATCAAAATCGTAATACGGGGTGCCCACTACGGGTGGGATCGGTCCGATGCCGATCACCCGACTCGATCGCTCAAAAAGCAAACGCGTTTTACGGGGTGCCCACTACGCCTGAGATCGCCCGACTCGATCGTCCGACTCGATCGCCCGACTCGATCGCCTCAATAACAAACGTATTTGTTTTCAGTTTCAGGCCAGGCTTTCTGAGAAGGCCTAAGTTTCAGGCGATCGAGTCGGGCGATCGGCCCGATCCAGCCGTAGTGGGCACCCCGTATAAGATTATTCGGAGTCGTTAAGAGAGATATTCAAAGAATTGTATTTTAAAAAAGAAAAAAAAAAAAACCTTGACATGCTGTGAAACTGAAACAGTGTTTGACGTCATATTTCTCAGAACTTGATACTGAGCAGATACAACTTTGGAACTCTGGTGTGGCATACCGTTTAGTGGTGGGCAAAATCCGGATAACCTATTCGTTTAACCGGATAATTGTCTATAAAACATAATCCGAATTCAGACTCTTTAAACGCTCTTTCCAAACTCGTTTCCCGAAGTGGGTGCACCCGTTTGTTGAAGTGGTTCTTACACGTTTGCCGAAGCGGTTCATTACACATTTATTAATTGCCCAAGAGGTGCACTAACATTATTATCCGGATTTTGCTAATTAAGCGACTCATTGCCCAGCCCAAATACCGTTTGACCAGACAGGCCAAGGTTGAAGAAAGCCGCCTCGATCTCACATAGTCTCACATATGCCGATAAAAGCGGAAAAAACAACAACCCCCAGATCTGAAGGGAAAAAAAAATCAACATTTGCCAGCAATTTCCAGATAATTCCGACCAAGTCTCGTAAGAAAAAGAAGCGATCAGAAGGCCAGCCGCATATGAGCAAGCATAATTTCTAGTTATTTCTGTAAGTAGCTGGCGGCATCAATTTAGATCTCGTTCGCCTCGTTCGCACCAAAAACATGTCTTCGACTTTTCACATAGTTGCCAATGATTAAATGGGTGGAGTCCAATCTTAGTTTTAGTTTTAGTAGAGGTTTTACGGCGCTCGCAACTGCATACGGTCATATCATATGAGCGCTAGAAGATTAGAGGTGTTACAAGAGAGTAGCAAACTTAAAAAAGAAGAAGGGGAGATAAGGACGATAGATGTTTGATTGGAAAGAAGGAGCAAACCACACCAGAACACCTGCCAACCACCCACTGGAGTCCAATCTGCCAAGTGTCAGCAAGGCTATTGTTGGACTTTACTATATAATATTCACGATTTTTAAACTATTCACAGCTATAATATTTGAATGGCTACCTTGCCTCTTGAATGAACTGCTATATAGTTGTTGTTGTTTTTTTTTTTACAAACAATGGATTCATTATGCGAATAGCGAATATTGAATAGCAAATGTTGCTGATAGACTCTCTAAAAGTTTGCATAATAATTATAAGAAAAAATTTAAAAAATCAAATTTCGTACAGGTATTCGAACAGCACGTTGAATAGTGTCTTCACACTAAATTCGAAGTCGGTCCTCGAAGTTTCGTTTTCTGAAAATCCCACAGCACTACTGCAGCACTGATGTACTAACTACGCAGCAGTGCATTTGTGCTATAATTGTGCGTGCGCCTCCTTAACCCACTTAACAACAAACAGGATATTCAGGTTGAAAAAAGCAACAAAAAATCAAAAACAAAAAACAAAAACCCTACAAAAACAAAAACCGAACAAAACAAAACGGGGAACGTCCCTCCATCAAGTGGACGTGGGTTCTTATCGGCAAGATGCCATCCCACGGCCTTGTTGAGACCTTTCGCCGAAAACTCTCGATGTGACTAATCCCAATTAATCTAATTACCAAACATTTGGGCTGATTTCCTCCTCTTCCTCGTCCTCTTCCTCTTCATCCTTCTCCTTCACCTTGAACTCGTCGTCCTCCTCCTCCCTCTCTCTGTCCTCTCCCTCGCCACCTTTCCTCCCCCCCCTTTTCCCCCTAGTCTCCTTCCAACTCCCCTCCTTCTTCAAGTTGTCTGTCTGTCTGTCTGTCTGTCTGTCTGTCTGTCTGTCTGTCTGTCTGTCTGTCTGTCATACACACCAACACACACGTGCGCGCGCGCGCACACGCACACAAATACACACAAACACTTGCACATATACTCACATACACAAAAAGTCACTCACTGACT
>NW_004799947.1:0-897 GCF_000002075.1 Aplysia californica | reverse complement strand
CACACACACACACACACACACACACACACACACACACACACACACACACACACACACCTGTTTTTGTTTTTCTGTCTTTCAGTTTCAGCTACTACTAACTGTTAATGAGTGTTATCTCGTTTAGTTGTCAAGGCTAAGAGGCTCAAGAACTAAGAGCCATCGTCGTGTGTCATCGACCGCCATTTTTGCCTTTGATTTTTCTGCTCCTCCGTTCTGCTTTTCTTCTTCTTTTCTTCTTCCTCGTTCTCGATGACAGCAGCTAGTAGACAGTCAGTCCGATGTCGCGCACTAACTGTCCAGTTCGCTTCAACTCTGAGTTCTGAGAGACTGCCATCTCCCTTCTGCAAAATGTGGATGGTTGGAGGGTGCCACTGGTAGGTCCTACTTCTTTACTTCCCCTCTGTAGTCTCTGTCTGTCAGTGTGGGTGGTTGGAGGGTGTCATTGGTAGGTCCTACTTCTTTACTTTCCCTCTGTTGTTTCTGTCTGTCTGTGTGTGTGGTTAGAGGGTGTCACTGGTAGGTCCTACTTCTTTACTTTCCCTCTGTCGTTTCTGTCTGTCTGTCTGTCTGTCTGTCTGTCTGTGTGGGCGGTTGGAGGGTGTCACTGGTAGGTCCTACTTCTTTACTTTCCCTCTGTTGTTTATATCTGTTTGTCTGTGGGGATGGGCGGTGGAGGGGTGGTGGGGGTCAGAATGGTAGTCACGCAGCAGCTATCTCTGCTAGGCTTAGAAGTATAATGTATGTGTAGGTGTGTGTGTGTGAGGGTGTGGGTGTGGGTGTATGTGTGGGTATGGGTGTGTGTGTGAGGGCGTGGGTGTGGGTGTGGGTGTTGGTGTGGGTGTGGGTGTGGATGTGGGTGTGGGTGTGTGTGTGGGTGTGTGTGTGGGTGTGTGTGGG
>NW_004799946.1:0-6187 GCF_000002075.1 Aplysia californica | reverse complement strand
ATATATAATCTATTAATAAGCTTTATTCGCTGCAGGCTGTTTTTCATGAAGGCCACTAGCGTTCATTTATTTTATTTAGAACTGAAGACACACTCTTACTGTTTATATAACAGCTAATGAGAATGAATAAAACGACGCAGTAAGTAGTCGTATATATACATAATATTGGTGTGATAATCACTTCCTGTAACTAAATGTACAAAAAAGACATAGGAATTAATTACATACTTTAGCATTAATTATAAAAAACCAATAGAAACCACTATTCAGTTAAAATGGGGAAGTTAAGGTTGTAAACTCTTACATTTATCACCGTGTAACCATCGACAACTAGCTAAACTGGCATTCTCACGCTCCTCTCGTACGTTAAAAAATAAAATTATAAGAATCATCTTTTGATGGAAATGGTGTAGCTGTATTGTATTTGATGCTGGACTAGAAGCTTTAAGGAGCAAAAAACAAAAACAACAACAACAACAAAAAACTACCTGTTTTGGGAAAGCCACACACACACACACACACACACACACACACACACACACACACACACACACACACACACACACACACACACACACACACATAAAACCAAACTCAAAGGTTTCTACATATGGCACCTTTGCCAACACGGAATTAAAAATAACTTTGGCACGAAAGACCTTACAGTTACAGATATACACCAACAGATCCTCGCCAACTTACCACATACTACCAGATGCATCATTGTCTCCGAAAGCGCTGAAGGAGTGGTCGCTGTGTTTATAAGTCAGCTCCCTTTGGTAACCTTCAGTGGAGAACAAGGAGAAATACGATTGTAAATCACTAAAGGTCACAGTAAATATTTTAGTTTTAGGGTAAAACTTACGAGCCCGAAATAATAATTAAGCACAATCACTCGCTGCGGAAAGCCACTCAAGAAAGATGTACCCGTTTTGTAATGGCGTTTGCGTTTTTCCAAGCGCTATTTGTTTTTACTTTCGCTCTTTTTTCTGTTTTAGTTCCTCCTATCTCTTCTCTTCTTTACTTGTATCCCTTTCTCTCTCTTCTTGTATCCTGTCCTCCCTTTTCCCAATTCTGTCTCCGTTTTATCCTCCTTCCCTCCTTTTCATTCGTTCCTCCCTTCTCATCTCAGATCTTTGGACTTTCCTTTCTACACTTCTCTTCCCCTCTGTTTACCCCTGTTCCATATCTATTCCTTCCCTCTGATCTCTTCCTTGCCCCATTCCTTTCTTTTCTTTCTGCTTTCTTTTTTCACCCTTCTTCTTTAGCAACTGCTTCTTTCTCCTTTCTTTCTCCTTTTCTTTCCCCTCTCATTGGGGAACAATTGTGGGTGGTGTAATCCCGTTCGCTGGAAAAATAATCCAAACCATTACAATTGAATACAATCTGCGTCTTCACCTCTCATGCTGTGTCACACCTTGTCTGGCCAGTGTTTAGGTTTTACTGCCTATGTCTCCCTGCCCTCATAAAAATGTTCTTTGCTTTTACTGTGTTATTCTCCTAGGTGCCGTCATTTTCGTGGCTGCTTATTAGATCATTAAAAAGACCTCCTACACCCCACTCTTCAAAATGCGAAGCAGCGCACGATATTTGGCTCTACTGCGGTGTACGGCCTCATTATTATTTGCCTTATTTACTCATTCATGAAACCTTACCACAGAATGTTCTATTTTGTACATTTACGAATAAGTATACAACCCTACAAATAAGCTCTTTTCGAATGTAGTCTTCGTGTACAAGACGCAGGTAGGTGTGGGGTGATGCATTCAAGAAAGAAACACACAAAGAAAGATCCGTCCCCACCCCCCACCCCCCTACTCCGAAAAAAAAATCCCGACAAAGCACATCCAAAGGGAGCTTACCGCTCTCCATATAATTTAAAGCTTTCTCAGCAATATCTCCCTGAAGTTGCTGGACAGCATTCAGATAGTCCGTGATGTAAACATCAGGCGCCAGACCAAGCATGGTCTGCTCGCCACATCCGGTGGGCATGCGCAGTAGTGAATCTAGTCCGGCGATACTGGGGCCCATGAGGTCACCTGAAGAAAAGGCAGAGAATACAATATTGTATATATCTCTTCATTCATTTACTTATTCTGCCATTCTTTTCAGTCGTTGTCCATTCAATCACATATGCATTCCTCAAAGCACCACCCAGCCAACCATTTGGATACAATCTTTTACTTATTCATTTGCCTGATTATCGCTCTACATTGTTTTTGATTCTCCATTCCCACTCACCCTAGCTCCTTTTATCCATCAATCAATCATTCTATCCACCCATTCACCCATCTGCCCAATCCTTCACATATTTGTCCATTGTTCCATGAGCCTCACATACGCTCCACCTTTTAACTACTCCTGCATCTATGATGGCTCTGTCCATCTACTCATTTCTCCATTTATCCCCCTGACTTTATATAAACACCATCATTTCATTTACGCACTCCACATCACATGCCTTAAGATCTATTAAACACCCTTTTCATTCAGCCACAGCAAGGTAAAACCCGAAGCTCGATAGTATCGAATGCAGACATCCTGGTTAAGCCCGATGTTCCATTGTATCGAACCCAGACCCCTCAACGCTGGACTCACCAACGACAGAGACTCTGAGCAGCTCTGATCCACTCACAACATTGGGCGGCAGCGACAGGTCTACGGTCTTGGTGAATGAGCTTTTTCCATTGGTCAGTTCCACGAGCACTGGCACATTGAACTCCTTGGGTACTCCTTCGGGCTGTGGGAAGCATTAATAATATTATTATAGTGAATAAAAGTTTTCTTCGCCCTTATACTGTGACCCCAACCCCTTCAGGTACTTGGGTCGAAACTGTTTTAGACTCTTTATTAAGAACGTGCAACAGGCGTGGCCGTAAAGAGGTTAAATGTATGAGAAGGTCCCTAAGAGCACGCCGGTTGCTGTTTTGGTATCGTGTTGGACGCCGGTAAGGATTATCCTCATTCGAATCCCCAGTGGCACAGTCTTAAACTAAGGGAGTATTCAAGGCCCACCTCTTTAAGTTTAGACCATAATATAGAGTTGAGAAGCATGTTGCATCGAGTCCATAATATGAAGTTTATCTTATTGTATGTCTTATTCTAAGCCTGTTTCCTTATTCGCATCCAACACTTCTTAGGAATGGCAGATAGGAGCCAAGAACAATATAAAATGAACTTAGATTACATAAACATCTGGTAAAAGTCATGTCAAATCTGCACCTATGCTTTTGCTGTAACCAATTTTGTGAAATCAGTGTAAAATAAATGTCTTCTGAAACAATTGAAGATATAAATATGTCCTTCTTGAATGTTCTTTAACAAGGCTGTGCATTACTAAAAGACATGTGACTTTAAATATTCCAAAGATAAATATTACCCATGAAGCTTGAATACATGAGCTTGCACATATTGGTTTCTAAGACTTGAATAATACGGGAACTAGAATATGACATTGTGAACGCAATTCAATGTGTGTATAAGCGATCTTTAGTTTAATGTGCATCTCTCCTTTTTAACCTAAGAGATTTTATTGGAAAGGTAATAGAAACATGAGTCGATTATATTGCTATAAACACAAATACGTGCTTCTATGAAATCATTATCAAAAGTGGCGGGGTAGGGGAGCTCTCGTGGTGTAGAGGTTACGATGTTCGCCTCTCATTCAATAGGTCCCGGGTTCGAAACCTGACAGCAACGGAACATTTTCTTCTCTAAATTGTTCCACTTTCACCTCCTTTTCTGCCCTCTTGCCATGTTCTGTCGTCTGCTTTCGCCTTCACTTTCTGCCCACCCCCTCCCCTTTGCCCCCATCTCTGGGCGCCTGACTCTTTCTGCAGCCTTTCTACTGCTACGCCTTGGCCCCTTTTTACAGCTGTCTTTCAGCCGCACCCCTGAATCTATGGTAGGAAAAATCAAACACATAACCCTCTCGGAATAGGGCCAAAAAAATTTGGAGGTCCCGTGTGCAAGTTGCGCACGTTTAAGATCCCTTGGTGGTCCAAAATCGATAAAAGTGGGCTTCGGCCGCCATCCGGGCAAAATCAAAAATTCCTACCAAACGAAAAATGTTTAATGTGTCCCGCACGCTCATATTACCGTATGCAGTTGCGAGCACCATAGAACACTGACAAAAATAGTTTAAAAGAAACAAACAACCGCCCACCCCCCCTCCAAAAAAACCCCCCAACCAAAACCTAACAAAAACTGGTGATGACTCCGGCAATTAGCAATTAGATTGCTGAAAGTTTTGATGGGATCTGTGTGTCCTCACCTCCACCAGCAGCTGTCTTCTCACGGCGTCCGCGGCACGGGTGCTCTGTGCCTTGACCTCCACATCGATCTTCCCAAGGTCAATTGGAACGATGGGGAAATACACAGATTTTGCCTCTCCAGACTTCACCTGTGAGACAACAGAACGCATCAAATTTTGTGAGTTTAAAAATTATATAAGAGGTTCTTAATTCATTGCATTATTCTGAAATCGTTTCAACTGCCGTGAACGCAATTAGATAATTTAGGAGGCCGGTTTTATTCAACAGTGACTGTGAGGTCCAACCCGAAATGAGTGGATTAGATCTTCGAAGATCTTTGCTCTTTTCCACTCACGCCCAAGGAGAGACTTTGTTTTATCAATTCGGGTTTTCCAGTCACTAACACGTTTTTTATGGTCACCTTTGCATTCTTACCTACAACGATACTGAACTTTGTATTTTTCCTTTTTCATTCCATAATACATTTTTTCCTAGTTCGGACTGTGACAGTCCTCGCACGTTTAGGAAGTCCATCTCTCTGTCATCACCACATTTCTATTCATCAACGTCGTTCTTCTCTCACTCACCAATACATCTTGCACGGCGTCCTCTTGCTTCGTTCCCTCCACGCCGTTGTTGTCAACGAAGATGTTCATAAAGCTCTTAGACTTTGTTAGAGACACGCGAACCTAAAGAAAAACACGAAGTAAAGGGAAACCATCGATAACTTCAAAACACGCAGAATAGAAACATATTCAACGGTTTATGAAAAATAAAAACACGAAACAACCAGACACAAAACTTTTTTTAAAGTGCTAAACATTTGAACATGTACACATTAATATTATCTAACGCAAAATGCAAACCCAATATCTGTGTCTGATTACGTCCATGTTATAACGGTCGCTTTACACGATTACCTAGACGCAGGCTATGATGACAGGTACTTTAATTGAAACAATTTTATGGGGTTGTTTTGTCCCTGTGTTAGCACAATCTGGCATACCGCTTTTGCGGTTCAGAATAAACTCTTTCAAGGTGAGAGATACAACATCACTGTATTGGGAGAACTAGCGGGTCATCATAAAGAACTCTTTGTACAGGTTGTGATATTATACACAAACAAGGAGCATTCCGGTCATTATGGTCAAATATGGTTTTCAGTGTTTTCTGATGACACAAGGATAAATAGCTCTGTAAAGGGCAGTTACCGTTTGACTAGAATCATGAACTATTACATGAGTACAGCGTATGCTCCTTGACTCCTGTAGATGACAGGTGCTTTGCGTGTGTGTAGATTTTCTTTCATCTCTGTTTCGTTTATTTTATGTCGTCAATCTCATCTGTGTGTTGTTTTCCTTTGCGTGTATACTGTTTTTCTAAACTGTATAGTTTTTCTTTCTACTATTTCGCATAGATGTTCCTACAATTGCGTCGTTTTCCTTGCTTTAGTGTAATCTATTTTTGTCTGTCCGCCTTTTAAAGAAATATATCCGTCGTTCAATAATTTACTTCACATGGTCGATTTATGATTTTGAGCCTTTGTCTTATTTGCGAAATGTGTTATTTCTCCTTCACACATGTCATTTGTTCATACCTGTGCGTCACTATCCAGATAATTAAACACAATGGCCTGTAGGGCTAGTTGCTCTCCATTGGTCACAGAGTAAGGCAGGTTCAAACTCACGAAGAAAGGGCGGAACACAGTCAGCTGTTGGGGAGAGTTGCATGGGATCAGTTCCTCAGTATGGTAGAGGAGTTTGTTGAAAAGTTTCTCAAAGAAAGAATGGATGAATGAATGCGAGGCTCGGATGGGAGGCTTTAGAGACAGGTGATCGGTTGTAGTTAGGTAGGTAGGTAGGTAGGTAGGTAGGTAGGTAGGTAGGTAGGTAGGTAGGTAGGTAGGTAGGTAGGTAGGTAGGTAGGTAGGTATT
>NW_004799945.1:5003-6201 GCF_000002075.1 Aplysia californica | reverse complement strand
ATCTTACCGCCATCACGACTTGCTGCAAATAAGACAGGACATAGCCTACACTACTCTATTTTCTCACTCTATGTTGTTTAAAAAAAAAAATTTTTAACAGATTTTTTATTTCTATCTTTTTATCTGAAACTTAAAAGAAAAGAAAATCAATATTCATACTATAAAATAATAATGAAAATTCGTGTTTCTGATTTGTGTGCGCTGGTTCGAAATATGTCTCTGGTCTGCTGCTAATGGGACGTAATATGTGTCCGCTACGTCTGTTTCTTCGACATATAATTTTCAGCATAGTCTGTTAAATTTTGCTTTCCTCATTCCTTCACAGAGGCTCCTGGAGACGGCCAGAGCTCGCACAGTTGGAGCACCGTGACCACCCCGTTCAGAAACACACAGACGTCAGTCAAAGTTTCCGCACGATCTCTGTGTAGTAGTCGCCGGACTTCCGGTCACAACAGCCGCATCACTTCCGCTAGAAGTAGCGCGACGTCTGCTGCTTTAAGCACTGTGACGTCACCCTCCAGTTATCTGACTTCGACCTTGAACTCTCGGGCTACATCAGCTGTCAGTCGAGGGTCATCAAGTGCGTGTCGGAATGGCAAGATGAAGAGGGGTTGTACAGCGCCTGCTGCTCTCTTGCAGGCCCAGAGGGACATTTTGGCGGAGTTCTCAACGTCAAGACCTGGGTTAAACGTTTGGTGCATTGAGGTAAGCCTTGATGTGATGTTTTTGTTCTATTTAAGTGTCTACATACTCTTCAAATTATTTAGTCGGATTCACACCCTCACTGTTCAGTATCAACAACATCAACTTCACTTGCCTCCAGAAGTGTCCTTTTAAAAAAAATTGAGCACCCTTTCTCCCCTATTTTCAGCCTATGCAAACCCTCTGTCATCATTTTTTTAACTTGTTGTACTGCCATTTCTTAACCCCCTCCCCACCCCGGTTTTCTTCATACTTTGTGAGAAGCCATTATTAAGGTACAGACTACAAGTCTTTTTTCTGGTGGCATACCCTAAATAGGTTTTCTTTAAAAAAATTTAATAGGGGATAGCAAATTGTAATCCTCTTATTTGGTCTGTAATCCGTGCAACAGAACTCGTATGTTCTCTTTTTGCTCAACCTGCTGTTCTTAGTTATTGGTGAAAAGATTTAACACTAGCCCTTGTTTGACTGTGCGTGTGTGTGTGTGTGGGGGGGG
>NW_004799945.1:3753-4802 GCF_000002075.1 Aplysia californica | reverse complement strand
AATGTGTAAATATGTGTGTGAGCGGGTACTGGAAAACAGCCTAAGTTCCTCGCCATAGAGTACTTGATAGAGGAGTTTTTGGTCATATTGACTCTTGTGGAATCATTGTCTCGGGTTAAAGACATCAACGGAATTGTCAGTACGTCATATAAGCTTTCATCATTTAAAAACTTTACAACTGAAATAACTTTTTTTCAATTTTACAAAACAAACCTTTTTTTGGTCTGAAGTATACCATATTCATCATTCATGGAATAACTGGTTTAAGAATAAGTTGGAATAATGAGAACTGGTCATATTTATTAAAAGGCTGATTAAAGGCAAAGGGTATGACAAGAAAACTGGCGGTGTTCAAGGATACGATGATTAGAATGAAGGTAACAAAATGAATGTACTTGACAGATGGAAGACTTTTACTATAGAATGATGCATAAAAGTATTGTCCTTTTCCTTATGACTAGACATTTTTTATAATGCCAAAATAAAAAGCACAGAAAGAAACAACAGCAACGTAAAAGCAATCAACATTTTATTCCAGAACCAACGACCTCAACCGGTGTGTGTGAGCGACCACGGATTTTTCCACCAGGGAAACGTCTATGTTGTCATCAACGTCGAGGACAATGGCACGGTGTTTCTCCACACATGGCAAGGACGTCTCTCGCAGAAGGTACAGTTGTAGGTTTTTTTTCTGTGGACTCCAAATCGTAGTGATTCTTAACAGTCAGGGTGTGAAAAAGTTATTGAATACTGGTAATGCTCCATGAAGATCAATATGTCACTCTCATCATAAGATAATTGCCGTAGCCGTTTTGGTTCTGAAATGAAGAGCAAGCCAGCGTGGTAAATAAAAGTTCACTTGGACAAAAGAATAACTCAAATATAAAATCAATTGAGTGTACCAAACAAAATGCAAGCATTTCACAGAGTCAGTTGTTCGAAAGAAACAGTTTTTTTTTCATTTTCTCAAAATGGCTAAAATGACTTTAGCATTTATCTTTTATGAGCGTGACGATCATTACTTCTTTTAGGTTTTTCGTGGGCCTCCC
>NW_004799945.1:1200-2468 GCF_000002075.1 Aplysia californica | reverse complement strand
TGATGATGATAATGCTGCTGCTGCTGCTGCTGATGATGAGGATGATGATGATGATGATGATGAGGATGATGAGGATGATGATGATGAGGATGATGAGGATGATGAGGATGATGATAGTTATTGCAATGAATAGTAATAGTGATAATAACTAGTGATGGTAATAGTAGAAATTGCAATATCTTTTCCGACCTTACAGTGGAAATATTACTTCATTATAATATAAACAGTTCTCTTTCTTCCTCTTGTACAGTTTGAAGGAAAAGAGTCCTCGTCATTTCTCGGCCACTTCCAAGACGGTGTCATGTACGTATGGCTAGTTGCGTGAAAGTAAACTTGAATCCTCCATTCGTAACTTACTTGACCTTCTACGCACATCGGTGGTCTCTATTCTCAGTTTCACTCGGGCCACTTGGGATGAGGTGACGTCATTCGCAAAGGACGCTTTAAACTTATTTTGAAGAATGTCAAATAGGGGGAAAAGGGGGGGGGGGCTTAAGTATTACCACTATCTGTTTTAAATAGCTCAGCACACCTGTAACAGTTTATGTGTTCCAGGCTTGGTTCTGTGATTCCGGTAAATAAAACGTTTTCGTTGTCTTGATCGTGATTCTAATTGTTTTAGCTGACACGGCTACGTCCTGATCTATCTGAATTACATAGCGAAGTCGATGTACCTTGCATTTCAAGTTGGCCTACGAGTTTTCCCTTTAATAAAGCGTTTCTATATTTTATTTCATGTTAATGTAATATGAAATTAACGCTCATTTCAAACACTCTGAGCTCATATCAGAAGCAGAATCTGTTAATTTCCCGTGCGTTCCCGATAGGACTAAGTGAGTAAGTGAATGGTGAGACTTGAAAACTCCACAAAAAAACCAAGTTTAAAAGTGCCTCGACGTGGATTCGATTCTTCCATCCGCAAGGTCGTACAGCTTGATGCCAGCTCGCCTTGTCTCTGCCTGTTGTTGCTGCTGCTGTTGTTGTTGCTGTTGCCGATACTGTGGTGGTGGTTGTCGTTATCGTTGTTCTGGTTGTTTTTGTTGCCCTTGTAGCCAGTGCTCTTAATATCGCTTATATCTTTGTTGTCGTCGTCGTCGTTCTCGTTGTCGTCGTCTGTGTTGTGGTTTTTGTTGTTGTTGTTGTTGTTGTTGTTGTTGTTGTTGTTGTTGTTGTTGTTGTTGTTGTTCTTCTTCTTCTTCTTCTTCTTCTTCTTCTTCTTCTTCTTCTTCTTCTTCTTCTTCTTCTTCTTCTTCTTCTTTACATGTGTT
>NW_004799945.1:0-1100 GCF_000002075.1 Aplysia californica | reverse complement strand
TCTTCTTCTTCTTCTTCTTCTTCTTCTTCTTCTTCTTCTTCTTCTTCTTCTTCTTCTTCTTCTTCTTCTTCTTTACATGTGTTATTTTCATTGTCATGATCGTTATTATTATCATTATCATTATATTGATGACACGGTGACCTTGTTCTGTTCCCGTATGTTGCAGTATCTGTGAAGGCAAAACGAAGCAGTTCCTTGGGCGTGCCAGCAAGTATCAGAAAAGACTCTATGTCATCCGAGGGAGAAAGGTTGCAGTTGCCTCGTGTGTAAGGACAAAATTGCATAATTAAATGTATTTGACAGTGCAGTAGCTTTTCCTCACACATTTGTGTGTGTGTGGGGGGGATGACACAGGGCTTAACGAGAGAGAGGGGGAGAGAGAGAGAGAGAGAGAGAGAGAGAGAGAGAGAGAGAGAGAGAGAGAGAGAGAGAAGGGGAGGGGTGTATGATGAGTGATGCGCTTATATTATGACTATTTATTTCATTTTATAACGTCTTTGCTATGAGCCTTGGACGGAAGTCCCATATTTACCATGTTTGATACTTCGTATTCGATCTTTTTTTGATGCAATTAAATATTTTCTCTGTTATTAGCATGTGAATTGGCGTCTTAAAGAAACGTACTGTTTTCTATCGTATTTAGTAACACTCACTTCGAAACGTCCACTGGTTTGATCCGTGGTCATACTAATGACGTAGATGCCTCTTATGAATACCAGGTTAATACTGTGTGGTCATCTCGCAGAACGTATTTCTTATGTACCCTGAAGTATAACAGTTTTAACATCCATAATCTTTTAGACAAAACCCTTGTTGTGACTGTTCGATAACCAACAACTTATATCAGCTCCCCTGACTCATTCTCTGTCTATTTTGACTCTCTCTCTCTTTCTTTCTCTCTCTATCTCTATCTCTCCCTCACTCTCTTTCTGTGACTCTCACCCCTCTCTCCATTTTCCTCTCCAAGTATCTCTATCTGTCTATCTCACCCACCCCTGCCGTCACACTCACATGCGAGTATATTACTCCATACAGTCTTTCTCTGTCATTGTTTCTACATCTTTCTCTTATTCACTCTCTCCACCCCTCCCCTCTCTCTC
>NW_004799944.1:1843-6202 GCF_000002075.1 Aplysia californica | reverse complement strand
CGTGTGTTTGTGTGGTGGCGGGTATATATGTGTGCGAGGACGAGTGGTTATGTTGGTGGCTTCCTACTGAACCTTTGAAGTTGGCCGCTTTCTTTCAAAATGGGGGATCGATAAATCTTAAGAAAATCTTGTTTTGACCTACAAAAAATATACTACTCTTTTGTCGTTCATATGTCTGGGTGCTGACGCAAGCTAAACCATATACGTATCTGACTGTGTCAAATATCACATAAACCATCAGCCAAGCATTGGAGGTATTTTGATGAGGCACTGCTTAGGTGACATATGGCTCTGGCCATGGCCTTCATTATGTAATGGTCCACCGCATGTACAGTCCGCACATTTTATTCGGTGTCTGCATTTTTTAAATAGGGTATCAGATATCTAAAATGTTATGTACATATTGTTATGGATGTTATTATCGGTAGCTTTCGGTTACTCTTTATATATTGCGTCTAAAGGTTACATGCGGTGTGGAGGCGGGAACTTTGAATTGATACGAGCTGTTTGGCCGTATGTGGTCTCCAAAAATGGCTCAATGCCATTTTTTCCAACTGGTATATTTTATAAAACGTTTTAGAAAACGTAATTGCATAACATGCGCAGTTACAAATATTTACTATGGGGAAAGATAATATTTTAATTTTGTGGCTTTGTTTAAAACTCTCTTGAGTGAACAATTTAAAATCTCGTATATGAAGGACCTCCGCAGGGCTGAAACAGTTGAAAATTATTAGAGGGTTATAATTTATCTGATACGTTAAACAAGCTCGAGAGACAAAAGTTAATGCAATTTCTGGGACACTTAATAATAATAAATAGCATTTGCATAGCGCATATCTCCATTCAACAGCAAGCTCTATGCGCTTTATACTATATTATTACCCCAGCAGACCATAGGACATTCAGAAACATTCTCAGCTTCCCGGGAAGCATACAGGGCAAGCAGCTGATTAAGCGCTCAAAAACTAACGAACTGATAAAATCTTTCACTGTCGGGAGCTTGGTACTCATTCCCGCCTGGATAAAGTGAGGAAAATTCGTGAATGTAAAGTGCTTCTTCAAATGACACAACGTCGGACCCCTGCTGGGATTCGAACCCCTGACCTAGCGGCCTAAGCACTAGGACATGATAAAAGCCTCATACACCTTGCTCTCTCGGGAAACATATGAGGCAGATGATGCAGGAGTAGAACGACAACAACATACTTACTGAACTTAGTGAACAGGACGTTGTAGGTTTATTTCTGTTGTTGTTTGTAGACTGTGAAATGAGAGTCAAATTATGATCGCTGATGTCCGTTTCAGATCTGGCACTCCAATGTTGATGATACAGTCAGACATATTTTTTTGCAGTCACTGCGCTTTTGATGGCGGGTGTATCTGCCAAAACTTAAGTCCAAATTTTTATTGAGGTTTGGAAAATTCCAATGAAATTTCAAGAGTCGACAGAAATGTGAACCTATCAATGTTGCAATCTTAGCCAAAGAGTATTGAAACTCCTACAACGTGATTAAAAATGATAAAGTGTGTATATGTAATATATATAAACCATATTCAACGATTTCAAATGAACTTTCCATCGGACTTACAGACACCAAAAGCTCATTGGATTGGCGAATGGATTAAAGTGTGGGGGTACTGACTTTATACCTGTTAGAATCCGCTCATTAAGAGCACCAAAGCGAAGACACTGAAAGAGTACTTGTGGAAAACTTCGGACACAGCAGTAGAACTTTGATTAAAGTGAAGGGTCGATGGCGAAAAACGGACAAGATCACGAAGAGGAAATCGTCTGTGAATAGCTGATCAATTCTAAAAGCCTGTGGACTCATGACGTAGCTTTTGTTCAACCGTCAGTTTCACACTTTTTTTTGTTAAATGGGAAATCGATTAGAATAATAAAATAGCCATAAAAGAGAGATAGTTTTTACGAGTTTGCCAGCTTTTGAAACAATTTTTCTATAGATTTGTATTTCGTCACATAGCCCACGTGGACTCCTAGTAAAATGAAAAAGTCAAAATATTAATCATCTGTAGCCATGTGTAATCTCAAGTAAAACGTCCACCCCAATTCTCAACGATATATTAGGCAGAACTTTACAGATTTCACGTGATTTTTATAGTATGCTTTACTTTGATTTCAAATTAAACATCATCACAATTAGACATCACAATAGCTTCCATGGGAATGAGTGTTTGTTTTCCTTTCTGTTACCGTTTAGGTTTGTCTCTTTCTTCAGAGTGATCAGTTCATCTGTCGACTTGTTGGAACAACGTCTTTGACTATGTCTCTTCAGCCTGCATTCCTTTTACTGTTCCTTGGGGTCCTCTGTGTTATTGTTCATGGTAAGTATTACGCACTGGCTTTAAGGGCTTGGGGTTTTAAAATATCTTACTTTCAACGATAGTAATAACATTTTGTTGGGTCTGTTTTCCAAAAGAGCAATCGCCCTGTTGAACTGCATAAACAGCATGGTTAGAAAATGCATCATGTGAAAAGTCAGAAAAAAATATAGCGCGCTTATAACCTGGAAACTTCAACACCATTGCTTTCAAGGTCGATGATCTTGCCACAAAACAACAACAACAACAACAACAACAACAACAACAACAACAACAACAACAACAACACCAGCAGCAGCGTGAAGAATACAAACAACAACAATCACAACAAGTACAACTACAGAAATAACAGCAACAACTACGACAACAACTACGACAACAACTGCGACAACAACTACGACAACAAGTACACAATTACTACAGCAACAACGGCAACAACAACAATAACAACAATAACAACAAAATTAACAGCAAAACAACAACAACAACAACAACAACAACAACAATAACAAAAACAACAACGACTACACAGCTAAACAACAACTGCAACAACAATAACAACAACATAAACTATCACAATGACAATTACACAACTATAACTCCAACAACAAGAATGATGATAACAACAACAGCAGCAGCAACAACAAATACAACAATAACAACAATACAACTGCAAAAACAACAGCAACACCAACTCAAACAATGGCTCCACAACTACAAAAACAACAACACAGCAGTAACAACAACAACAACAACAACAACAACAACAACAACAACAACAACAGAAACAACAACAACAACAACAGCAACAACAGCAACAACAACAACAGCAAATACAAAAACAACAACAGCAGCAACAATAACATCAATTATAAACTAAAACACATTTTCTCACCTGCTCTTCAAATCCAGCTGACGACCACACACGGCTTGTGCTATTGGAGCGAGACTTCTTTTCATGGCGTCTTTATGACCGTCCCGAGTTCGCATCCAACATTGGACATTATCGCAATAGCGATCGGTTAGAGCACTTCTCTTTGGACATGATGACAGCAAGACTGGTCAGTTGTGTGTGCGTGTGTGCATATGTGTGCGTGTATGTGTGTGCGTGTGTGTGAGTGTTATGTGTGTATGTTATATATGTGTATTTGTGTGTGAATGTGTGTGTGTGTGATTTTGTTTTTTTGTTCGTTTGTGTTTGTGTGTGTGTGATTATTATTCACTTGTTTAGCGTTTATGTGCTGGTGAGTATTATGTGTGTATTTGTAAATTTACGTGTATGTAAGTGAGTGTATGTTTGCCTATCACACGAAAGGGTGTATTCCAGATTTTGGCAGTTTTGAGTTGTTACTACTAGTAGATAGCGGTGCCTCAGATCTATGTTCTCACGAAACGGCGTATCCCTAGCTTTAAAATTACAGTACACAAATGTACTAGCAGTAAAAATCCAAAAGGGCGTACGCTAACACTCAGCACCGCCGAATCAGACGAAACGGCGTACACAGGCTTACGCCTTTTCGTGTGCAAAAAATTGATACAAAGTTTAATAAATTCTATTCGCACGAAAGGACGTATACCTTGCATACGCCCCTTCGTGTGAGCAAGCGGAACACTTTTGTCTTTTTTTCTGGCATAGGCCAAGGCCGTATAACGTAATATCATAGTAATACTAGACTCTAGGCCCTCCTCTAAAGATGCAATAGACCTGATACACAACACAGAGTACACGCACTGTGTTGCAGTGAATCCTGCTTGTGCAAGAGTGAAAATGAGGCGGTCCTTATTGTGTTGTTAGCCTACACTTGGTTACTGTTGCTTGCAGCTTACTGTCACACACAACTTGATCTGCTTGCCTGCTGACTATTGGAAACCATTAAAAAAAGCAAACTTGGGTTTGATCAAATTTTAATCAGATCTACTTTTTGTCCAAAGATACACATGAATATTGCTCAGCTATATATATGTTTTTCCATTTGCGTATTATTCTACACTCATTAACTAGAAGGCGACGCT
>NW_004799944.1:0-1571 GCF_000002075.1 Aplysia californica | reverse complement strand
ACACACACACACACACACACACACACACACACACAAGAAACTCAAACTTAAATTGTTCTTTAGCTTGTACTCAGACTATCGGGGATTTTTCTTGTGTTTTAGGCCCAGAATGGCAAGTTCGCATTTTAATGAAAGTGACTCCGACTTTGGCAGATGACATTCCGTTAGCTAAACTTAGGAAATGAAGGCCTACAATGACAATTGAATTTCCTGATCAACACGAGGCTGAGAATGAAGACACGTCTCTTGGCCTGGGTGACTTTGATGATTCGGACACGGACCCATCTATCAAACCAGGCAAAAGTGAAGTAAAAAAAAAAGCAGAACTGAAGTATTTGCAGCATGCTCCAGATGATTAGTTCTCCTCTGCTATGATCATTTCCTAGAAATTCCAGTATTTTGTTGTCAGCATGGAAAGACAGGGCAATCAACAAACTCTGAATCCACAGCGCACAATGATTTTGAGACCGATGGGACCCAGAGTAGCAACGAACAGCTTCCAGAATCATTTGAAGTTGAAGGGTCAGCCCGCCACGCGTCACCAAAGAAACGGAAGAGAATAAACACGAAGAACGAAGCAAAAAGAAAGCGACAATCAGGTAAAGAGTTTCCTGAACACCGACACGAAAGATTGTTACAGTGCGAATGATGGGAAATGGCTGCGTTGAATGGAATGTACGAGAACTGGCCGTTAGTGTTCTGGAACCTCAGGAAAGGATAGGAGGGAGATATTTCAGGACTTTTATAAACTGGCTGAACTGCAGAAGCAGCGAGAGTTCGTTGCGTGGCATATATTGAGACGACAGAGCACAAGGTCGGGAAACCAAACTCTCGACGCAACAAAACGCATTCTTATTACATCAGTCGGTGGAAAGCGCTTGAAAGTGTGTATGAGCACATTCTTTGCAACCTTGGGTATTTCAGAGAAATGTGGCAGAGTTGTTTTGTCAAAGATTACGGAGACCTGCATTGTGGAAGAAGACAAGCGAGGGGGCAGGCAATGGGAGCAGATGAAAACAAGAGAAGAACAAAACAGGGAGATAACCAGTCAACACATTGACAGATTTCCACGCGTGGAATCGCACTACTGCAGGGCCTCTTCCAGCAAAGAGTATCTCAACCCAGACCTCACATTGTCCAAAATGTACGACGTGTTCGGGAAAAAACTCCATGCAATGACATCCCAAGTTTTCACACATTCAGACGAGTTTTCAAGAAGAAAATCCTGGCCTTTCATAGTCCTAAAAAGGACCAAAGCTAACTTTGCAACTCTTTCCTAAAAGGGGACGAAGCACAGAATAATGAACTCTGGGAAATTTACAACAGGCACTATGCAGAAAAACAAAAGGTGCGACGACTTAAGGAGGATTGCAAGAAGATGGTTCAAGCTGACCACAGTATTCTGGCTGGGAACTTTGATCTCCAGCAGGTCATATACTTGCCAATTTCACATGAAGATGCTTTGTTCTACAAGAGAAGACTTTCCAGACAGACAGACATACAGACAGACAGACAGACAGACAGACAGACAGACAGACAGACAGACAGACAGACAGACAGACAGACAGACA
>NW_004799943.1:5404-6905 GCF_000002075.1 Aplysia californica | reverse complement strand
CCCATTTCTGTGCATGCTTCTCTCTCGTAGCGCCTTATTCCAGTGTTCGGCATGTGTATGACGTCACTGTTGCAAATGCCGGAAGTCGAACGACGCCTTTCCCCGCCCAAATAGATCAGTTCCGACCACTCAAACACCACGATAGCGTTGTGGGATGTAGGCCTAACATTACTCACACTGACACTGAAGAGTTCAAATTCAAAAGGCAATACAGTGGAATCCTGTTATAACGAGAGGGAGGGGACGGGTGCCAAATGTCCGTTATAGCAGGATTCTCGTTGTAAGGGATCCAGTAATAAATTCAAGGGAAATAGTAAAGTAGGCCTAATCTATGAGTTTGGTGTTCTGTTTATTCCTTTTTGTATTTCCTCTGATGATGATTTGTTCAACATGATCTCTAGGTCTTACTTGATCAAAAATCGAATCAGGTTTCTTTCTCTAGCACTAGCAATGTTGACAAATCGGCTTTGGCGATCAGACAGAAGGGGCTCTGGCTCTAGACTAACTTGCCCGCTGTGTTCTCCCCCACCTCACCACACCCTGTGGTGCGTTGCGTCTGCTGGCGCACGTCACACATTCACTCCATCTATCACAACATTGTGACTTCTCCATCCCACTCCAGAGAAGTGAGAGGCACGGTATGCCTAGATAATCTAGACTGGGCTGGCCTATCACGCGATGCGTTCTGCTTGTCTGCGCATACCACACCCTCCCCACTCATTCGGTCCGGCCTTCATTGTTGGTTCGCGTGGGCTCTCCCGTTCTTTGTTCCGCTGGATCACCAACAACTTTCTCACCTGGCGAGGTTTAATGTTTAATTGGTCTGTGTGCTGTGCACAGCAGCAGCAATATTCCGCTATAACCGACTCGCGTCACTGTCTGATTGTGCAATAGCAGTATTTTATTTACAAAGGTAAAGAGGGGAAAAAACGGGGTTTTAGAAAAGTGTCTTTATAGCAGACTTCTGGTTGTTCCAGGACTCGTTATAAGTGGACTCCACTGTAATCTGTGGCGTCATGTGCGAGTTGAAATTCAACACAAGCCTAGTCAGTTCAAATTCAACACAAGCCTAGTCAGTTCAAATTCAACACAAGCCTAGTCAGTTCAAATTCAACACAAGCCTAGTCAGTTCAAAGTCAACACATGGATTGTTAAGACACTGTGACCGAAATGATCTCTCTATAGTCAAAATCCAACCGTTGGCCATGTTCTTTATTGTCTAAGTCTAAGTTATCAAAGAAGACACGACAACTTACGCACTGAAGACCCGGAAGTGCCCCAAAACCTCGAGGGTCGTCCCCGATTAGAAAACAGGAAACAAACAAACAGAAACAACAGGAAGACACACAGGGGTCATGACCTGAGTGGGAAACAAACAAACAGAAACAACAGGAAGACACACACAGGGGTCATGACCTGAGTGGGAAACAAACAAACAGAAACAACAGGAAGACACACACAGGGGTCATGACCTGAGTGGGAAACAAACAAACAGAAACAA
>NW_004799943.1:2467-4784 GCF_000002075.1 Aplysia californica | reverse complement strand
GGGGGGGACTTCTTCTTTTGAACATCTCCTGTTTGAGGGGGGGCTCTTTCTCCGAACATCTGTTAAAGGGGAGGGGGTATTGAGTATTTTCTAGCTCATACCTGATATTTTCTAACTCATCCCTAGTATTCTCTAGCTGAGCCTTAATATTTTCTAGCTCATCCCCAGTATTTGCCAGGTCCTCCCTAATTTTTTCTACCTCATCTCCAGAATTTTCTACTTCACTCCTACTCCTAACATTTTCTAGCTCATCCGTACTATTTTTCTAGCTTATTCCCAATATTTTCTACATCATTGCTTTTATAGTTTCTAGCTCATCCCTAATATTTTCTAGCTCATTCACAGTATTTTATAGCTCATCCTTAAATTTTTTCAGCTCATCCATAATATTTTCTAGCTCGTCCCCAGTATTTTTTAGCTCCTCCCTTATATTTTTAAGGCCATCCCCTGTATTTCTAGCTCATATGTAATATTTTCTAGCTCAAAATCAGTATTTCCTTGCTCATCCCTAATTTTTCTAGCTTATCCCCAGTATTTTCTACTTCATCGCTGATATTTTGTAGCTCATCCGTATATATATTTTCTGGCTCATCCCCAGTATTTTCTAACTCCATTTCCAGTATTTTATAACTCACCCTCAGTATTCCTCAGAATTCTCTATAGCATTCCTAGTATTCTCTAGCTGATCCCCAAATATTCTGCAGTATTCTCCTACTCATATCAAATGTTTTCTAGATCAACCTTAATATTTTCTATTTCATCCCAAGTATTTTCTAATTAATCTTTAATATTTTCTAGCTCATGCACAGGATTTTGTACCTAAGGCATACACATTTTCTGGCTCATCCCCAGTATTTTCTAGCTCATCCGTAATATTTTCTAACTCATCCTTAATATTTTCTAGCTCATCGGTAATATTTTTCTAACTCAACAAAGGTATTTTCTATCTCATCCCCTACAATTTCTACTTTATAGCTAATGTTTTCTAGCTCGTCCCAAAAAAATTCTAGCTTATCCCCAGTATTTTGTAGCTGATATCAAATAATTTCTAGCTCATCCATATATTTTTTAGCTCATCCCTAGTATTTTCTAGCTCATTCACGGCCATTTTTAGCTCGCCCTGAGTAATTTTTAGCTCATTACAGTATTTTCTAACTCATCCCTAGTATTTTTTAGCTCATCCTCAGTAATATTTAGCTCATCCAATGTCTTTTTTGGCGCATTCCCAGTATTTGCTAGTTCATCCCTAATATTTTCTTCCTCATCTCCGGAATTGTCTACTTCATTTCTAATGTTTTTTTAGCTTATCCATAATATTTTTCTAGCTCATTCATATTATTTTATAGCTCATCCCTAGTATTTTCTAGCTCATTTACAGTCTATTCTAACTCATCCCTAATAATTTTTAGCTCATCCCCAGTATTTTTTATTTCATTGCTAATATTTTCTAGCTCATCCCCAGTATTTTCAACTTCATCCTTAATATATATTAGCTGATCCTCAGTATTTTCTTGTTCATCAATAATATTTTCTAGCTCACCCCTCCCCCAGCATTTCTAGCTCGTCCCTTGAAATTTCTAGCTCATTACAGTATTTTCTAACTCATCCCTAATATTTCTTCGATCACCGTCAGTAATTTTTAACTCATTCCCAGCATTTTTAGCGCATTCAAAGTATTTTGTAGCTCATCCGTAATATTTTCTAGCTCATCTCCAGTATTTTCTACCTCATTGCTAATAATTTTTTAGCTCACACCCAGTATTAATCATTATTTTCTATATCATTTCCAGTATTTTCTAGCTCATCCCTAATATGATCTAACTTATCCTCAATCTAGTATGTAGTATTTTTTTTAGCTCATATCCAGTATTTTCTTCTTCACTCCTTACATTTTCTAGCCTATTCCCATAATGTTCTAGCTAATCAGTAATATTTTTAACTCATCCCCAGTGTTTTCCAACTGGTCTGTAAAGTTTTTTAGTTCTTCCCTAGTATTGTGTAGCTCATCCGTACTATTTTCTAGCTCCTCCCCAGTATTTTCTACTTCATTCCTACTATTTTTTAGCTGTTTGTAATATTTCCTAGCTCATTCCCAGTATTTTCTACTTAAATCCTAATATTTTCCAGCTCATCCGTAATATTATCTAGCTAACCCCAAGAATTTTCTAACTCATCTTCAGTGTTTTTTAGATCAACCCTAATATTTTCTAGCTAATCCCCAGTATTGTTTACTTCATTCCTAATCTTTCCTAACTCATCTTTATTATTTTCTAGCTCACCCCACTGTTTTTGCTCATCCCTACAATCTTTTAAATCA
>NW_004799943.1:0-2367 GCF_000002075.1 Aplysia californica | reverse complement strand
ACCCAGTATTAATCATTATTTTCTATATCATTTCCAGTATTTTCTAGCTCATCCCTAATATGATCTAACTTATCCTCAATCTAGTATGTAGTATTTTTTTTAGCTCATATCCAGTATTTTCTTCTTCACTCCTTACATTTTCTAGCCTATTCCCATAATGTTCTAGCTAATCAGTAATATTTTTAACTCATCCCCAGTATTTTCCAGCTCATCTGTAATATTTTTTAGCTCTTCCCTAGTATTTTGTAGCTCATCCGTACTATTTTCTAGCTCCTCCCCAGTATTTTCTACTTCATTCCTACTATTTTTTAGCCTGTTTGTAATATTTCCTAGCTCATTCCCAGTATTTTCTACTTAAATCCTAATATTTTCCAGCTCATCCGTAATATTATCTAGCTAACCCCAAGAATTTTCTAACTCATCTTCAGTGTTTTTTAGATCAACCCTAATATTTTCTAGCTAATCCCCAGTATTGTTTACTTCATTCCTAATCTTTCCTAACTCATCTTTATTATTTTCTAGCTCACCCCACTGTTTTTGCTCATCCCTACAATCTTTTAAATCATACCCACTATTTTGTAGCTGATCCTTAATATTTTCTAGCCTACCACCAGACATTTTTTTAGCTCATCAAATAAATTTTCTAGCACATCCCCAGTATTTTCTTCTTCATTTCTAATTTTTGTTAGCTATTCCATTATATTTTATAGATCACACTAGTACTTTCTACTTCATCGCCAGTATTTTCCAGCTCATCCATAATATTTTCTAGCTCTTCCGTAGTATTTTGTAGCTCATATTTTTTAGCAGATCCCCAGTATTTTTTACTTCATTCCTAATATTTTCTAGCCCATCTGTAATATTGTTTTAGCTTATCCCCAGTATTTTCTACTTCATTCTTAATAATTTCCAGCTCATCTTTTATTTTTTCCAGTATTTTCCAACTCGTCTGTAAATTTTTTTTAGTTCTTCCCTAGTATTTTGTAGCTCATCCGTACTTTTTTCTAGCTCCTCCCTAGTATTTTCTTCTTCATTCCTACTATTTTTTTAGCCTGTTTGTAATATTTTCTAGCTCATTCCCCGTATTTTCTACTTAAATCCTAATATTTTCTAGCAAATCCGTAATATTATCTAGATAACCCCAAGAATGTTCTAGCTCATCTTCAGTGATTTTTAGATCATCCATAATATTTTCTATCTAATCCCCAGTAGTGTTTACTTCATCCCTAATATTTTCTAACTCATCTTTATTATTTTTTAGCTCATCAGTAACAATTTCTAGCTCATCCCCAGTATTTTCTTCTTCATTTCTAATTTTTTTTAGCTATTCCATTATATTTTCTAGATCACCCTAGTACTTTCTACTTCATCTCCAGTATTTTCCAGCTCATCCGTAATATTTTCTAGCTCTTCCCTAGTATTTTGTAGCTCATCCTTAATATTTTTTAGCTGATCCCCAGTATTTTTAACTTCATTCCTAATATTTTCTAGCCCATCTGTAATATTTTCTAGCTCTTCCCTAGTATTTTGTAGCTCATCCCTTATATTTTTTAGCTGATCCCCAGTATTTTCTACTTCATTCCTAATATTTTCTAGCCCATCTGTAATATTTTTTTAGCTTATCCCCAGTATTTTCCACTTCATTCCTAATATTTTCTAGCCCATCTGTAATCTTTTTTTAGCTCTTCTCTAGTATTTTGTAACTCATCCCTAATATATTTTAGCTAATAATAATAATAATAATAATAATAATAATAAATGACATTTATATAGAGCTCAACCCCGAATAAAGTACACAGGCTCTGAGCGCTTTACAATACAGTACAACATACAACAGTAACATGAAACGTTGTGTTCTGACTAAAGAAAATTATTCCAAATATTCATCTTATTAATTTAAAAACAGAAACGACTTCAGCTGACATTTGAATGAATCAAAAGATTTGATTTCTCTCAACGTACTTGGTAAAGCATTCCAGATCTTGGGGCCTTGGTATTCAAATGCCCTTCCCTAGTATTTTGTAGCTCATCCGTACTTTTTTCTAGCTCCTCCCCAGTATTTTCTTCTTCATTCCTACTATTTTTTAGCTTGTTTGTAATATTTCCTAGCTCATTCCCAGTATTTTCTACTTAAATCCTAATATTTTCTAGCTCATCCGTAATATTATCTAGCTAACCCCAAGAATTTTCTAGCTCATCTTCAGTGTTTTTTAGATCATCCCTAATATTTTCTAGCTAATCCCCAGTATTGTTTACTTCATTCCTAATCTTTCCTAACTCATCTTTATTATTTTCTAGCTCATCCCAACTATTTTCTTGCTCATCCCTACAATCTTTTAAATCATCCCCACTATTTTCTAGCTGATC
>NW_004799942.1:2266-6246 GCF_000002075.1 Aplysia californica | reverse complement strand
CTTTCTCCGGCTGTTTTACTCCTTCTTCGAGGTCCCTCCAAAAGTTCGCAAAGTGGAGACAGTGAGCAAAAAGGTTGTGGAGAAGGTTCTGGAGAGTAAGATGAAGGGGAAGAAGGAGGAGAAGTCAGACCCGCCCCGGGAGGATAGAGAGAAGAATTCGAAGAACAAACGCGACAAGTCGAAGGAGATGAAGCAGGGAAAGATGTCGGGGAAGCGAGAGGTGGACGCCGCTGATGTCCCATTGGACGGCAGCCCGGGGGCGGCTCAGCAGCTGCCTGTGACGTCACATGACACCAAGATGGCCGCCGGACACAAGAGGAAGAACTGTGAGTCGGTGTGGGCGTTGTGTGCGTCCAACAGTGTGTCGCCGACGTCAGCCTCCGAGGGTGCGATGAAGTGCCAGCGTCTGCAGGAAGTGGTTCCCTCCGACAGTCAGACGTGTGTGTCTCTGGCGTCCTCCGCCAAGTTCAAGGTCACGTCGCAAGAGAACAGTGGCTCTCCTGTGGCAGTCGCTGAGAAGTGGTCCAAGGCAGAGGGGGATGTTGCGAAGTTTGAAAACGCCGTAAAACCTTCGGAAGCCAAAGTGCTGAAGTGCAGTCCCTCTGTGAGGGATGGGAGGAATGGAATCGAAAAATCCCTTAGCTCTCCTCTCACCGCTCCCCTCCCCTCTCCCCTCCCCTCTCCCCCGCCCAACTTGTTTGAGAGGATGGATTGTCTAAGCAGGCACACACACAAGGTGAGCGCTAAAGACTCCCGTGGGGTTTCGAACCCCGCACAGCCCGCCACCAGGGGGGACTCGAGCACCAACAAAAACCATGTTCTGGTCAAGGAGACCAAAGTGGACAACGAGAGAGCCAAGGCCAAAGCCTCGGTCAAACCGGCCAAAGTCGATGATGTCATCGCTGCCAGCCCTCCCGTGACAGTGGTCAGGACCCCGCCCAACCACTTGCGACCCCCGGCTGTGTCCACCCCGACCCGACTGACCGGCACTCTGACCAGAGACGCCGAGACTTCTGTGACCCCACCCAACCACTCGCGACCCCCGGCTGTGTCCACCCCGACCCGACTGACCGGCACTCTGACCAGAGACGCCGAGACTTCTGTGACCCCGCCCAGCCAATCGCGACCCCCGGCTGTGTCCACCCCGACCCGACTGACCTGTACCCCGACCCGACTGACCGGCACCGCGACCCGAGGTCACACACAGACCAGAGACGCCGAGACTTCTGTGACCCCGCCCAAACCGACGCCCGAACCCAGGCAGCCCGTCACCATGTCCAGCACTTCCTCTCAGACGACCTCGACCTTTGCCCCTGACGAGGTCATCCCCAAAGGGCGGCCCCTGGGCATGGAGGAGTCGCACGATGGGTCAAAATGTCCGCCACCGAGAAAGACGAGTTCTGTAGCGGGGACTCAAACCAAAGACCTTCTGGATGTTGTTCCGGTGGACAACGGAGAAGCTGAGACGATAACGCCAAACGGCACAAGCCTGAAAGTGTCGGCGGTCCAGACTGTGAGATCCTCCACGCCCCAGGAGCCAACAAAACGCGGCGCTTGCCCGGAAAGAGAGACTAGCGCCGTAGCGTCTTCAACCACCGAAAGTCCCGGGCTCGCAGACCGCCCGTGTCCTGCCGCTGGTGACCGGTTCTCTGGGTCGAGGTCGCCTGTGTCCATCCCTAAGACAACGGGCAGTCAGTCGGCGTCTGCCTCAGTGGTGACCGTAACGTCCACCGTCACTTCCCCCACCACCGTCACCTTCTCCTCCAATCTCCCCGCACCGCCAAAACTTCTCAAGGCTTCCTCGACCACAACAACAAACAAAGCTGACTCCTCCTCCTCTTCCTCCTCCTCCTCCTCCTCCTCCTCCTCCTCCTCTTCCTCCTCCCCCTCTACAACAGTCAGCTCTGTGGGTACCCACTCTCTCCCTCCCTCGTCTGTGGTCAAGAGTTCGTCGTCTGTCCTCCCCCCGGCATCGACCAGTGCCAGCAAAACTGCGACCATAAGCACCGCCTCTGCTGGTGTGCTCACTACGACCTCCACCAAGGTGACCAGCTCCTACCCGCTCTCCCGAACCACCGCGACCTCCACCAAAGTGACCAGCTCTCACCCGCTGGCCCGAACCACCAGTTCTGTCCTCAGCACTAAGATGTCCGCCGCATCGGGGACGGGAACACACCGTGGAGTTTCCTCGTCCCCACCGATGGTCATCCTGGCCTTACCTCCCCTGTCCAAGCCGGAGGTGGTCAAACCCGTGCCTTCCCCCGCCCCGCCTGCGCACTCAGTGACCCCCGGCACAGCGTCGTCGTCTGACGTCAGTGCCAGACAGAAAGTGTCGTCGGTGGACTCGAGTGTCGGTAAACCTGTCAGCGCCGCGACACATAAGCCGGAGCGGCCGCCGGGGAAGGAATCGGTGAGCGTGACTGAGGCAGACACGTCGGTCAAACAGACCAGTGTGGTGCAGCGATCGGACGCTCCGGTCACTAAACTGACCATCAAGACGGAAGTCCTCAGTCTGCCCACCTCCCTCACTGCCACGCCCGGCCGGTCGGCCAAACCGTCAGAAAAGACATCGGAGGCTGTACCTGTGGTGACCTCCAAGTCGACCCCGTCCCCCGATGCCCCGCCTCGCCCTCACACCTCTCCCAAAATCTCGCCAAAGAGTCGCGGTACCGAGTCGGTCCACTCTGCCTCCAGTGACAAAACAACAACCAGCAAAAAGGCAGACGTTCACTTGACCGCTGTCCACCCTCTGCCCAAAACGATCTCCCAGCCGTCGTCAAAGTCGCGGGCCGTGGCTACGACATCCACATCCGGGGGGTCAAGGTCGTCCAGCAGCAGCATCCTTCAGACGACCAAAATCACGACACTGATGCCCAAGTCGAGCTCGGTGACGGCCAAGAGTGGCATGTACCCCAAGAACTTCTCCTACCCCTCCAGCATCAACAACATCCCCTCCTCCCGGAGCTTCCTCCACTCACCCGTCACCCCTCATCTCTCCATGATCAACGGAAGTTTGACCTTTGACCGCGCCATGATGGCCAAAGCCTCGTCAGTCATGCAGACGCCCTTGACAACTTCATCTTCTTCCTCATCCTCATTGTCGTCGTCCACGCCGTCGTCATCTTCCCACAGCCACAAGTCTTCGTCCTCCTCGGCCCGCCACAAAGACTTGGACAACAAGGAGAAAAGTTCCAAAGTGAAGACCATTCCTCCACTCTCCATCCCCAAGTCGTGTCTCATCGGTACGACCTTGAAGCTTCAGAGGTCGCCGGGCTCCACTGACCACTATATCTTCGCGCCCCACTCCTCGTTTAGCGCTGCCGCCTCCCACCACCACAACGGCGATCGGTCCAAGTCGTCCCGCGACAACAGCAAACACCACAATGGGGCTCGAACCCCCACCTCCCCGCCCGGCCCCTCGGGAAAGGACGGTGTCTTCAGCGGTGAGAGACAGCGAGTGCCCACCATCAAAATCTCCGACATCAACAGAAATCCCATCATT
The DNA here is from genome assembly GCF_000002075.1 of Aplysia californica. NCBI lineage: Eukaryota > Metazoa > Mollusca > Gastropoda > Aplysiida > Aplysiidae > Aplysia > Aplysia californica. Next base: position 2,744 of record NW_004799942.1, on the reverse strand, counting down.
GTGGACAGTGGCAGCAACCACAACAACAACAACAGCAACAATAACCACCACCACCACCACCACCATCACCAGCAGCAACAGCAACAGCAACAGCAACAGCAACACCATCAGTTCCGTTCATATGGCGGGCATGGATCCTCTCGCTCCTCCTCCTCCTCCTCCTCTTCCTCCTCCTCCTCCTCCTCTACCCCCGAAAACGGCTGCAGCCGGGGAGTGGGGCGGGCCTCCCTCAGTCGGGGGAGCAGTGACTCAGGCTCTCCCCCCGGGCCCACCGACCGCTCCCCTGCCCGCGACTCCCGCCGTCCGTCCGACTCGGAACTGCTCCTGAACCAGCACTGGCACGGCTACCCGGCAGAGCTCATCTTTAACGGCTTCAAGATCCCGCCCACCTCCAAGTTCCCCGACCTTCACTATGACACAGACGCTATGCCGCTAGATTACTCGCAGTCTTCCTCCAAGTCGTAGCTCTCTCGTCTGC
>NW_004799942.1:0-2113 GCF_000002075.1 Aplysia californica | reverse complement strand
TACGTCTGTCACACCAACACGTCATGTCTGTCACACCAACACGTCACGTCTGTCCTACGTCTGTCACACCAACACGTCATGTCTGTCACACCAACACGTCACGTCTGTCCTACGTCTGTCACACCAACACGTCATGTCTGTCACACCAACACGTCACACGTCTGTCACACCAACACGTCACGTCTGTCACACCAACACGTCATGTCTGTCACACCAACACGTCACACGTCTGTCACACCAACACGTCACGTCTATCACACCAACATGTCATGTCTGTCACACCAACATGTCACGTCTGTCACACGTCTGTCACACCAACACGTCGTCTGTCACACCAACACGCGTCTGTCACAGGTCTGTCACACCAACACGCGTCTGTCACATGCAGAAGACGTGAATTCAAATCCTGAGTTCGGAAGTAGTTTTTCATCGAGCATGTCTCGTCTTTTCGCTGGGATGTTGTATCCCTCACAGCCCAAGTCGGTCCTGACAGGCAGGATCAGAAGCCTGCCTCCTAAATGATCGGAAGAAATTGTGTGGGGAAAACATGTGCAGTGACGGTGTGACATCATCGCTGACGCTAACCGGCGTTCCGGTGTGACATCATCGCTGACGCTAACCGGCGTTCCGGTGTGACATCATCGCTGACGCTAACCGGCGTCGTGCCCCTGGATTTGTCACAGTCGTCATCCAGATCCTGGCGTGAACGCAGAGACAGCCCCAGCGTCTGTGGTGTAGAGGTTAGACACTTCGCTGTCACACGCAGGAGGCCCGAGTTCGATAACCGAGTGGAGAGAAAATGTATCAAGTGTCTCGGGTCTGTCTGCTGGTGACGTCATAGTGTTGTGTGTGTGTCACTGAGTGACGTCGTAGTGTTGTGTGTCACGGAGTGACGTCATCGTGGTTTGTGACGTCATCGTGGTGTGTGACGTCATCGTGGTGTGTGACGTCATAGTGTTGTGTGTGTCACTGAGTGACGTCATAGTGGTGTGTGTGTCACTGAATGACGTCATAGTGGACGTTGTGTGCCGTCATATTGGTGTGTCACAAGTGTCTCATATGACCTACTTACGTCACTGTGTCACATATGACCTACTTGCGTCACTGTGTCACATATGTATGACCTGGTAATGTCGCTTTATGGGATGTACCCCAGTGAAGCCTGGTAGTATGTGAGCCAGTTTTTCACAGCTGTTCTGGGAGAACATGCCTATGCCGCCCACCCCCCCCCACACACACACACACACACACACACACACACACACAGACCTGTTGTGACCCCTGACCCACTTGTTGTGACCCAGTTCTAGGACACAGCTCCGTCTAGAAGGACTTGTTGTGTCACCTGATGCTGAATAGCCAGACCTTTGAATTTGGATATTTGGATATCCCCAAGTACTGGATACCCCACCAGTTAACCAGACCCTTGGATTTGGATATTATCAAACTAGATACTTTCATGATTATTTATAATGCTTGTGGATATCTAGGTGTGACCAAGTTCTGGATACCCTCAGGGTTCAGTACGCTCGTGGATATCTATTATATTACCAACCATACTGTACTGGATGGATGGATATTCCTGTGGATATTCAGATACTTTGTATTTCCAAGTACTGGATACACTCACCATTAATTAAGCCTGTGGATATATTATATATATATATAATTAATTTTACCTAGTAAATTATACTGGATTTCCTTACATGATTGATTATGCCTATGTGGATATTTCAATATGACTAAGTATATTGGACTGGAGGTCCGTGTGGCTCTCAGTGTCGGAGGACTAGCTACTCAATGGCTCTGGGACATTTTGTGTCATTTTCTTTTCCTCGGCCCCTAAGGAGTATTTACAGGGGAGAGGATTTGTGATCTGGGCCCGGATCCTTGGATTATCTTTTCTTGCACTTCCCAGAAAATGTTTCCAGAAATGGATTAAGTTGGATCTATCTGTGTTGAAGGTAAACAGATCTCGTGTGTGGAGGTGATCGCTACCAAAGTGTGTGGCCAAGGACTATGTGTGAATTATATGTGGATTATGTGTGGATTATGTGTGGATTATGTGGATGTATATGGATTATGTGTGGATATATATGGATTACATGTGAAT
>NW_004799941.1:3738-6238 GCF_000002075.1 Aplysia californica | reverse complement strand
GAGCGAGAGTGAGAGAGTGAGAGAGTGAGAGAGTGAGAGAGTGAGAGAGTGTGAGAGTGAGAGAGTGAGAGAGTGTGAGAGTGTGAGAGTGTGAGAGTGTGAGAGTGTGAGAGTGCTAGAGCGAGAGTGAGAGAGTGAGAGAGTGAGAGAGTGAGAGAGTGTGAGAGTGCTAGAGCGAGAGTGAGAGAGTGTGAGAGTGTGAGAGTGTGAGAGTGAGAGAGTGTGAGAGTGTGAGAGTGAGAGAGTGTGAGAGTGTGAGAGTGAGAGAGTGTGAGAGTGAGAGAGTGTGAGAGTGCTAGAGCGAGAGTGAGAGAGTGTGAGAGTGTGAGAGTGTGAGAGTGCTAGAGCGAGAGTGAGAGAGTGAGAGAGTGAGAGAGTGAGAGAGTGTGAGAGTGAGAGAGTGAGAGAGTGTGAGAGTGTGAGAGTGTGAGAGTGTGAGAGTGTGAGAGTGCTAGAGCGAGAGTGAGAGAGTGTGAAAGTGTGAGAGTGTGAGAGTGTGAGAGTGCAAGAGCGAGAGTGTCATTGTTGTTAAATTAAGTGCAGTGATCTCTGTGTAGATAAAGTAAACTATTCCCAATTGTCCACATTCAAGCAAGATCGGTTTTGTTTTTGTTGTTGTTGTTTTTGGTTTTTTTGGTTTTTTTTTCGGGTGGGGGGAGGGGGGGGGTGCTGTTGTGCTTTTTGCTTGGGGGAGTTGTTTGTTTGTGGATGGGATGGGGGAGTTTTCTCTTTCTTGTTTTTCCTTTTCTTTCTCTCTTTTACAATAAACAAAGAGACGAGATGTGCCGAAGGTTAGATTTTTGGAGGCCAAAGAACATTTTGTGAATGTAAATAAGTATTTTAGGCGCATGTGCTAATTCCAGCGCGTTTAGTCAAAAGATAACAAGAGATATAGGCTAGGGGTGCAAACGAGGGTACGGAGAAGTGAACGGACAAAAGTGAAATAGATCTAGTAACAAAATGTACAGATTATGAGAATGTGACCTCTGAACTATGACCCATGACCCCACATGTCCTCCTTTCGGTGAAGAACTAAGTTCTCGTTTTTGACGGACACAAGGATAAAATTTTGTCATTATTCCCCTGGTCCAGTTCTTGTTCTTAGTTGCTTTTTTCTTTTTTTCTTTCTTTCTTTTTTTTAAAAAAAAAAAGGGGGGGGGGGAGTTTTTTTCTTTTCCGTCAAATCAACACAAAAACCTACTATGGCCTACTTTTACTGTTTCCGCGATTGTAATATTGTAATAGATTTGCGTCTGAATGCAAGCAAAACTCATCATTGCTTTAAAAAAAAGAAGAAAAAAATAGTCCATTATTGTAATTGAGGGGGGATTGGGGGGGGGGGAGTGGTTAGACTAATAGGGGACTTAGCGGTTACATAATTTTGGTTTTAAAAATAGTTTTTAGTCTGACCACATAGGTCATCATGAGGTTGTGGGTTCTGGGGTTCGAGCCTCAGCTCGGGCTGACGTTGAGTCCTTGCTTAAATCACTTTAAAGTGTTGATAGAGGCGTTAAAACCATACCATTATCTCGTATGTTAGGGGGGTAATACACTGCATATCATTTGAATAAGTAAGATGTCTGTATGGCTTTAATTTGGTAAAAGTAGATTTCTTTGTGTGTCCATACATGTTAGGGAATAATATCCAACTTATCACTTGAATAAGATGTCTATAGATGGCTGAATATCTGGATGGCCAGACTACACAAAATATCAATTGAAGAAAATGTCTGGAAGGGTTTAATTTGTTCAAAAATAGTCCTTAGTATGGCGCTCTACTATCGTGGAAAAACACAGCATATCATGTGAATAATGTCTGGATGGCTTCGGTTTGGTTAGAAATAGAGTCCTTAGTACGACCACGATGGGAAAATACACGGCATATCATTAGACCGAAACATCTGTATTGTTTTAACTTGATATTTTTTTAATTGACACAAATAGAGTCCTTTTGACCAGACGCTATAGGACACCATGCTAAACAACATATTAAAGCGGGGACTTTCGTGGCCTAGAAGTTAAGATGTTCGCCTCTAATTCAAAGGTGCCGGGTTCGAGTCCGGCTAGAGACAGAAAATGTTCTCCTTTCACACCCTTTCCTGCTCTATAACAATGTTCTGTCGTCTGCTTTCGTCTCCACTTTCTGCCTCCACCAACTCACCTCCTTTGCTCCCTCCCCTGGGCTCCTGACTCTTTCTGGAGCCTTTCTACTGCGAATCGTTGGCTCCTTCTTACTGCTGTCTTTCAGCCACACCCCTGATCCTCTGGTAGGAAAGATCTACACTTACCCTTCTCGGATAAGTGCGGAAAATCTCGGAGGTCCCGCGCGCAAGTTGCACACATTAAAGATCGCTTGGAGGTCCAAAATCGATAAGAGTAGGCTTCAGCAGCCACCCGGGCAAAATTCAAAGTGTCCTACCTTCTGAAAATGTTTATTATGTCCCGCGCGCTCATATGGCCTTATGCAATTGCGAGCGCCGTAAAACATTTACCAATTATA
>NW_004799941.1:1625-3485 GCF_000002075.1 Aplysia californica | reverse complement strand
TATGTACATATATATATAATTTGAAAAAAGAATCCTGTTGGCTTTAATTTGGTCTAAAAAAGAGTCCTTAATATGAGCTTAAATGTTAGGGAATTAATAATACATTTCATTTGGATAAAAAGGCTGGGTGGTTTTGGTTAGATTAAAATTAGTCCTTAGTACGACGTTAATACACGTTAGGGCATTTAATGCAAAACATGTCTTTTTTTATCTTTCTTTCTTTCTTTTTCTTCTTTTCTTTCTTTCTTTCTTTCCTTCTTTCTGTCTGACTGTCTTTCTGTCTTCCTTTCCTTCTGTCGTTCTGACTTTTTATCTTTCTGTCTTTTCTATCTTTCTTTCTTTCTCTCTTTCTTTCTTCCTTTCTCTCTTTCTAGGCATTGTTCGTCCACTACAAGATGTACCCCTTCAACAACGACCTCCACTCTGTTCTATCAGCTGTTTTCTGTGTCCTGGTTGTACTTAGTATAAGAACGTATAGGGTTGTACCCATCCTCTCTTCCATGTCGTCCTGCAATCTTCTTTCTGGTCTACCTCTCGATCTTTTCCCCGTTCTTGGTCTCCATTCTGAGAATTTTTTCTTTGTCCTTCTGGCGTTTTTTATTCTGCCGATGTGACCGGCCCATTTCTATTTTTGTTATCGTGTAAATTTCGGCGTATATATCTGTAACTCGAGTTTTTGTTCGTATTTTTAAAATATAATATTTAAATGAACATGTCTGTATGAGCATACAGGTTAATGGAAGAATACTCAACATGTCATTTGATTGAAATGCTTTTACAACTTACCCAAACTCGTTAATAGACCTTCACTCTGCTTAAGTTCAGTTGCATTATTGTTTGTTGTATGGTTTTGTTTGTGTGTTTCTTGTATTGTTTTTGTTTGTTTTGTTTTGGGTGGGGGGTAAGTGAAAAGGGGCGAGGAGGTGGGTTGTTTGGTTGGGGGGGGTTCTCGAAACAACCTCATGGTGGTATGGACATTTTGTTGGTCTGACCCTTTCAATTTAATTTTCAATAATGTAGAAAATGGTGAAATGGTATAGGTTTAACGCCCCCTATCAACACTATTAGGTTATTTAAGGGGCAGGACCTCCTAGTTTAACGTCCGTCTCCGATAGGACCGAGCCAAGTGGGAAGTTCGTGTAAAGTGCCTTTCCCAAGGACACAATGTGGGACCGAGCTGAGGCTCGAACCCCCGAACTCCCAATCTCACGATTACGAGTCCGGTAGCCTAACCACTAGGCTACCGACTCCACTCAATAATGTACTTTATTTCCTGATTCTATAGTTCATTGGATTGTGAGAACGGGTTGTGTTGGCTAGGCAGGTTGAAAACGTGATCACATTTCTGACATCGGGAAGGTATTTTATTATACTACAAGGAGGGAGCGAAGTGAGAGAGATGGGGCGAGGGATAAAGAAGAAAAATAGAGAGAGAGAAGGAGAGAGAAATAGAGAAAAAGAGAGAGCGAAAGAAAGGGACAGAGGAGATAGAGAGAGAGGGAGAGAGGGAGAGAAATAGAGACATATACAGAGAGAGAGATAGATAGAGAGAAAGAAAGAGAGAGAGAGAGAAAGAGAGAGAGAGAGGGAGAGAAATAGAGACATATACAGAGAGAGATAGATAGAGAGAAAGAGAGAGAGAGAGAGAGAGAGAGAGAGAGAGAGAGAAAGAGAGGGAGAGAGGAGAAAAGTAGGTCACTCTCATTGAGGCCTTCACCAGTGCACCCACTTCAGCCGGCCACATAAACAGAACTCCTTTCTGACCCCAGCACCCTCCTCTCTCCTCTCTCCCCCTCATCCCCTTCCTCCTCCCTCATCCCCCTCCTCCTCCTCCCCCCCACCCTCACTCAACCACCGACC
>NW_004799941.1:0-1136 GCF_000002075.1 Aplysia californica | reverse complement strand
AAAAAAAGAAGAAAAAGAAGAAGAAGAAGAAGAAGAAGAAGAAAAAGAAGAAGAAGAAGAAGAAGAAGAAGAACAACAACAACAACAACAACAACAACAACAACAACAACAACAACAATTACAACAACAACAAAAGAAGATGAAGACGACACCACAGCTGTGCCAGGGATCGATACCGCAATCGTACGATTACGACTCCACCTCCGAGTTCCTCGTCCGTACAGATGTGAGGAGAGTTGAAAGGTCAAAAACGACCACGGACCACCGACCACCGACAACCGACCCACTTGCGTTTGTGCATGGTCCACTTTTTTTTATACGTTTCGTTGTTTTGCTTGCTGGAGATAACGTAATATTATGGTGTGGTGTGTACGTGTTAGCTTTGCAATTACATTACATTACATTACATTACATTACATTACATTACATTGCATTACATTGCATTACATTACATTTTATTACATTACATTACAGTTCATTGTGTTAAATTACATAGCATCACATTACATTACACAACATGACATTACATTACAGTACATTACAGTACATTACAGTACATTACATTAAATTACAGTACAGTAGGCCTACATTGTGTCAAATTACATAGCATCACATTACATTACACTACATGACATGACATTACATTGTATTACATTTTATTACATTACATTGTGTTACATTGTGTTAATTTACATAGCATTACATTACATCACATTGCATTACATTACCTTGCATTACATAGCCTTACGTTAGATTGCTTTACTTTACATTCCATTAGATTACTTTATATTGCATTAGATTACATTGCGATACATCATAATGCATAACGTTACATTACATAACATTGCTTTACATTACATTGCAATACATTACATTGTGTGACATTGCATAATTACATTGCATTGCAACACATTACATTGCATTACATTACAACACATAACATTGCATTTTATTACATTACACTACATTGCAATACACTACATTACATTACATTGCATCGCAATGATCCCTGTGGAGTAACTAGGGTTACATTGGCAAACATACATACATAAATATATGTATGAATGCATACACAAATGCAAACATAAATACATAAGTATAAAAACATAAATACATAAATGAATAAATATATACCT
>NW_004799940.1:5852-6281 GCF_000002075.1 Aplysia californica | reverse complement strand
CCAACTTGTACACAATCCTTTTTCTCTAAAGGAAGCCAATGCAAAGTTCGTAAAAGAGGTTTGGCAGAGTCTTGCTTTCTTTCCCGTAAAACTAAACGTGCAGCATTGTTTTGGACAGTTTGAAGTCTTTTAACTTTCTCCAGTGATATTCCTCGTAACAAGGAGTTACAATAATCGAGTTTTGATAAAATTAAGCTAGTTGCTAGTGAAGCAGCATAATTAGATAATTAGTATTGATCGGATGACGTATTTTTTAAAATTTCTAATACATGCAGCTGATCAGATGATTTACCTCAGCCGACTTTGACAAACTGGAATCAAAATAGATGCCTAGATTCTTAACTTTTTGTTATCATGCTTATTATATTATCATTATTATTATTATTATTGTTGTTGTTGTTATTATTTTTATTATTATTATTATTATTA
>NW_004799940.1:1864-4800 GCF_000002075.1 Aplysia californica | reverse complement strand
GTGTTATTTACACGAAACTCTACTTGTGTTCTCTCCGCGATTCTCCTTCTCTTCCTCTCTCTACAACTTTTTTCTTACATTATATGTATATGGTATTATATGTCTGTCACACACACACACACACACACACACACACACACACACACACACACACACACACACACACGCGACAAACTAAGACTAAAATCTTCATCAATGTAATGGTATGTCCATCCTTTTACCATGGATAAGTCCAAGAGCGTCTTGGGTAAGTTGTTGTTGCTGTTGTTGTTGTTGTTTTTGTTGTTGTTTTTGTTGTTGTTGTTGTTTAGCTTATTCTGCCTGGCTGGCTGCATAAGCAGGAGTCTAGCCTAAGAGTCATAGTTCACAAAAACACTAGCAACAAACCATGAACCCACCTACACAGAAGTGCCTAGCGTACCGTCAGCTCAGCTGGTATCATTCTGGGCTTGAGTATGGAAGACCCTTGTTCAAATCGCCAGGGCTAGGTTCTTAAATTGTACGTTTTTAAAGGAATTTATCAAGGCTCTTCTCAGACTGGATTCAAACGTATCGGTCCCGGCCTCTGAAATGATCTTACTGCTTTGGGAGGATACTGAAGCCACGCCACGCCACGCCACGCCACGCCACGCCACGCCACGCCACGCCACGCCACGCTACGCAATGCCATACCATCCCATACTATACCATCCATATCATACCATCCCATACCATACCATCCGTATCATACCATCCCATACCATACCATCTATATCATACCATACAATACGGTACCATACCATTAAAGTGTGAAAAGTCTTTTGAGATGTTAAAGATGATTCAACAAGCCAGCTTCGGGAGATACTCTGAAGATGTTAAATAAGCCTTCTGTCAGATGGGGCCACGCGACAGAGAAAAATAACTCAAGAACTTTTTACAAAATGTAGGTGTTTTACGCCGCCCTCAGCTCAATTTGATACATTTACGAAGTGTGCTTTGACTCCTGTTAAAGTCAACCTGGGATGTTTGTTTGTTTGAGTACAGAGAAGCACATCGATACAATAATGGCCATTTAGTGCGGGGAAAAGTAAGACAGACAGACACAAACAACAGAGGGAAAGTGAAGAGAGAAAGGGAGAGAGAAAGAGAGAGAGAGAGAGAGAGAGAGAGAGAGAGAGAGAGAGAGAGAGAGAGAAACTGTCTCAGCAGAAAAATCGAGATACTCGGTGCGTTCTTCCCAAACGGTAATCAAACTCAATTCTTCTGTGTGTGATGGCGTAGTGCCCTCCCACTACACTACAGTTGCCGGGTTAAATACTTTTAAAATACAGAACAATACATATCTGCCCAACGTCTTAATTTCAACACTGTAAAAGAGAAGCCAAACAAATCAGAAATTAGAAAACTTAACAGGTTTTCAAGGGCCAAAACTTAATGTAAAAGGAGTTCGAAATGCGGATTGGATTCAGTTTCTGAATTTGTATTTACTTTAGGGGTAGCACGAATATTTTACAAAACTTTTGCTCTAAAATAATTTCAGCTGGTTAATGTTGATTTTTTCGGGAAAAATATTTTTTTCTGTTATTTAGTTAGTTTTATCCCAACCTATCGAGACGCTCCAATCCTCAAATCCTCAAAGTTTTTATTGTCGTTATCAATTGGGTCTTTCTATATGGGTCTGTTGTGATTCTTAAAACATACAAAGGAATTTCGTTTTATAATTATTATCATTTTAACAGGGTACTCCTTAAAGATGATAAGATAGGTTTATTTATTGGATAATGTCGCCTCTCTTCGTGTATTTTAGTATAATTAATGATAATAGATTGAATTCGTATAACGCAAGTTCCCGCTCAGCAGCAAGTGGTATATGCGCTTTACAATCTATATTATTTATTATGTAAAGCACCTAGAGCTGTGTTCACACGGAAGTAGGCGGTATAGAAATGATCTGCATTGTTATTATTATTATTATTATTATTATTATTATTATTATTATTATTATTTTCCACCTTCTTCTTGTTTGACTGACTGCAGAGCTACCGGACTTAAACTGCCCTAATGACGAGTTTTACTGCAGCCAGCAAAGAACGTGAGTAATATAATAGTTGATTTGATTATCTTTGTGTTATCTCGTTTGCGGTAGGCTACAAAACAAACATAATTTCATTTCTGTCTTTTCGGTTCGTGATCCTGTTCTTGTCCATGTTGTTGTTACCGTTGATGTTGTTGTTGTTGCTGTTGTCGTCGTCGTGGTTGTTGTTGGTGTTGTTATTTTTATGCTGCTTTTGTTGCCTATTTTGGTGCTGTTGTCCTGTTTCTGCCACCACTACTGCTGCTGTCGTAGTTCATGCATTTGTGTATATACCAACATTCTACCAGCGCTCTCTGGGATCAGTGTCAACTCTAGGGACATTTGGTCGCTTTAAAGAATAAGCGGGCTAACCCAGATTTCGGGAGTTTCCAGAAATTTTGACCTACACCAAAAGTGGGCAGGGCCCTACCAATAGTAGGAGTTTGGTTTCATTGGTGTGTATATTTGTTCGGTTATAGAGAAAGTTCTCCCTGTCTTTTAAAGAAAATGAGCCAGGGCCAAAAAAACTTTACCTTCGATTTTCTCAAAACAGCGTTTTCCGGGACAGCCGCCTTGTGCTTCAAAGCGACCATTTAGTGATTTTAGCGTGCTGATTGCATTGCATGTTTGCCTCAATCAAAACGACTAAAGTCGAGATACTGAGAAAAAACGACCCAACAACAATAGACAATAGTGATACTAGCTGTGTTATTCAGCTTTTGTGTTTGGGGGTAAGATATTTTTGTAAAGGCTATGCCAAGTTCCAGCAATGAAGGCAGTAACGAAATGGTTTCTGTGATCGAATTTGATCCATTTTGCGCCCGCGCGCACGTGTGTGTATGTTTGTGAGTGAGTGAATGTGTGTGTGTGTGTGTGTGTGTGT
>NW_004799940.1:0-937 GCF_000002075.1 Aplysia californica | reverse complement strand
AGATAGATAGATAGATAGATAGATAGATAGATAGATAGATAGATAGATAGATAGACAGATAGATAGATAGATAGATAGGTAGATAGATAGTGTTGTATGTTCCCTTATGTCTTCACAGAGTACACCCTGGAAGAATTCGACTCTCGAGAAGACACCGTTTTGTCCAGGACACCCGGCCCGTATGCTGCAGCGACTTATATTGAAATGTCGGACGAGATGGTAAGAGGTAGTGGTGATTCCAAAACCGATCTCTGCGTTTATTGCTTCTGAGAAAAAGAACCGATCCCTTTTTCAGTAAACTAACGGTTCCCACTAACTTTATTTTTATCTTAATTCTTTTTCTTGGAATATATTTTTGAAAAAAAAATGTTGGTGCCTTGCTATGTAAGACTAACCGCTTGTCCCCGCATGTGATCATGATACTGGCTGGAGGTTGGAAAAATCATAGAGACATAGGAAGAAATTGCATCATTGGCTGTACTGAAAGTACGAGGGTTTGGACTCGATTCCTGAGATTCCTAGCTTTCAATAATCGGGAATCTGCGGTTACAAAAAAGCCCCCAAAACCCAACAATAAAAGAACAACAACAACAACAACAACAACAACAACCCCCAAACAAACCCGGAATCGCCCACAGGAAGACGCTTCAGCTCGTCCATACAATCTATATGTTATGTTCACGGCAAGATTACTTCCTCATCAACTAGAGCTACTTATTTGAATTTAACCAGCTTTTCACTGACGCGTATATATGCTTACGTTGATATATCATTATTAACTAGAAATGCTTTTCATGTGCTTGATTAACGCTTGACTTATCAATTAATCTTCTATCTCAGATATGGTAAAAAGCGTTTGGTGAGTTGTGAGGAACTTATAATGCTGACTTTTATTTTCATGAAGCACCCAGACATCAAAATAATATGTGAACTACTA
>NW_004799939.1:5171-6283 GCF_000002075.1 Aplysia californica | reverse complement strand
CAGCCCACCGCCATTGATGATGGCGATGAAGACGATGACGATGATGCTTTCTTCGCCCAGGCGCCGTCCGACCCCCACCCCTACTCCCAGAGCCCCTTCCACCCCATCGTCAGCACGTCAAGTCTCAACAGCTGCCCGCCAACTGTCTCCCTGTACCACACGGCCGGTCCCGCCTCACCCCACCACTGGTCCCAGCCCGCTAACCCACCCTTCCGGCCACCCTCACGACCCACTCAACTTCCGTCTGTGTCTCTGTCTTCCAGCTACACATCTTCCGTACCTCCCCCCCTCTCCCCGCGTTCCTTCCCTCCCCACTCGCTAAGTCCCTCCTCCTCCTCCTCCCAGCCCCCACCCCTCTCCCCCCGCGTCTGCTCTAGAGCGTCGAGCAATGCCGTCATATACACCAGTGTCACCCCGTCGGGCGCCCCACCCCCTCTCTCCCCCCGCACAACCTCGAAACCGACTGTGGTTAGTCCCAAACCACACTGGACCCGCGACAACAACAACAACAACAACAACAGCAGCAGCAACAGTGGCTATGGTGGCGACACAGTGCACTACGCTACCATCCAACCCAACGCAATGGTGACCACAACATCCAAGATGGCCGCGGGTTCGAACCCAGTGGCTGCCTCCTCCTCCTCCTTCCTGGATGACGGGAGTGTGGGGGAGGAGGAGGAGGAAGTCTCCCCACTCATGTTTGCCGGCTACATGGGCCCGGAGAACGTCAGCTATGAGGACCTCATGCAGTTTGCCCTGGAGAGGTAATGGACACCCGCCACCCTCCCACCACCTGCTCTCCCGTCTGTGCGTGTGTTTGTGTGTGTGTGTGTGGTTACTGCTCTACATGATAGTAGAAGAGCTCTGTCCCTTTGTCCCTCTCTCTCACTCTGGCTTGTTCTTTCTCTCTCTCTCTCTCTCTTTTGCTTATTCTCTCCTCACCCCATCCACCACACTCTCCTTCAAGCCCCATTCCCCCATACCTTTCCCCTTTATTTCTCTTTCTCCCTTTCTGACCCAACATCTAGTCATTATGGGGGTGGGGGGCTCTTTCTTTCTTTTTGTTGAGAATGTAAAAATCCAACATCCCATAGCCATACCTAACATGGCTT
>NW_004799939.1:2651-4812 GCF_000002075.1 Aplysia californica | reverse complement strand
CCACCTCCACTCTGCCCTATCACTGCTGTGTAGTATGCTAATCCTTGTGGTAGTGGGAGCTTACAAGAGTCCAGTAGACCAGTGTATATTTAATGTACCTGTAATGTATCTCTGTACCTACAGCTCACACAGTACACACCTAGCACTCTGCTCTGAACCCCCACTCCAGGATGCACTCATAGCATACGACTCATCATACCTGCTTTCTCCGACTCTTTAGCCTAAAAATAGCAATTAAGTGTTGTTTATTTATTTAGTACCACCAGAAATAAACAGCACCCAGTCTATATTCTGCCGAGCTTTCAGTTGTGCATGTGCCTGTGACGTTCCCTTAGTAGTTGTGTCATCGTCTGCTGCTTTCTCACGTCTGCTGCTGTCTGTCGGTGTATGTCGCACAGACGTACTGTCAATATATGGCATCTTTTTTCACTGTCCTTGCAAACAAACAGGTCGTCTCACGAACTTGCTCTCACCCGTACAGTCACTCACACACGCTCATATTCAGTAGCACTTTTTCATTTGCATAATATATATACACATGTGTATATATATATAAGAACGCCTGCTCCCACACATACTCAGCCTCTCGCACACTCTCACATTCCAGACATTTAGATTGAAATAGATGGCATTATATGAAGAAATACCAGGCTTATTTAACTCAACAGCCTCTCTGTAAAGAAGTATAGATAATGCCAGCATCTGTAGTGTAGCTCATAGAGACACTTTTGTCATTGCGCTCAGAAGATCAGTTTGATTCCCATGTGGGGAGAATTTTTTTTTATCGAGTACGGTCTTTTTGTTGGGATGCTGTACCCCTCTTAGCCCGGATTGGCCTAGACAGGCAGGGTGGACACCTGCCTCCTAAATGATTCAAATTGTGTGGACAGGGGCGTAAAAAACATCTATATTAAATTAGTTTTAACAACTAAACAATTTATTGACAAGTGGTGGCGGTTCAGATACTGACTGGTGATGGTCTGTAGTTTAACATTGGTTCTATTGGTTGTGAGATACCTGCATGCTGTGACGGCTGTGCTTCAGTTGTTGTACCCCTGTGTGTGGGTTCCCTGTGCTTCTCTGTGTCCTAGTGCTAGAAGTCTACCTCATTTCACATCACACTTTTCCTCCATTTTCTTCTACTTTTTTTTTTGTAATGGAGCATTCTCTTTTTTTGGTTCTTTTCTCTTTCTTTCTTAAGCTTTTTTCTTTTTTTAAAGTGTATCGTTAAACCTCGGTATAAAATATTCCCTTCCACCCAAGATTGTGACCCAAGATTTACTTGAATGTCTTAGTCAAGATATGTATTAGCCGGAAAAATTTTTTAATACCAAACGGGAATTGTGGCTTTAGAAGGTGAGCGTTCCAGCCTCTATAGTGGGTTTTAAGCTGTGTACATTATACCGAGGTTTGACTGTATTTCTTATCACTAGCTAAGCTTTGCTCTGTTTGGTTTTGAATGTTGTGTATGATGTTTTATGTGGTTGCTTGTCTGTTCAGTGACCTCAGCTTTTGTTGACAGGGGTGGAAGTCGATCAGTGGTTCAGTGGTGTGTCATTTTGACAAAGCCCAGAGAAAATGTTAACAGGCTGTTATGGCAAACCAACAAGAGAAGTTTGCTTTATAGAGGTAGTAACTGCAAATTGGAAGAAAACATTAAAAGGCAATATATGTAGGCAGGGGAAACTGTTCCTAGGCAATAGATACAGGACCCTAGAAACTGTTCCTAGGCAATAGATACAGGACCCTAGAAACTGTTCCTAGGCAATAGATACAGGACCCTAGAAACTGTTCCTAGGCAATAGATGCAGGACAAGGGAAACTGTTCCTAGGCAATAGATACAGGACAGTAGAAACTGTTCCTAGGCAATAGATACAGGACAGTAGAAACTGTTCCTAGGCAATAGATGCAGGACAGTAGAAACTGTTGATAGGCAATAGATGCAGGACAGTAGAAACTGTTGATAGGCAATAGATGCAGGACAGTAGAAACTGTTCATAGGCAATAGATGCAGGACAGTAGAAACTGTTCATAGGCAATAGATACAGGACAGTAGAAACTGTTCCTAGGCAATAGATGCAGGACAGTAGAAACTGTTCATAGGCAATAGATGCAGGACAGTAGAAACTGTTCCTAGGCAATAGATGCAGGACAGTAGAA
>NW_004799939.1:0-1450 GCF_000002075.1 Aplysia californica | reverse complement strand
AAGTCATAGGTAGAAAAGACAGGACAGTAGAACATAAGTCATAGGTAGAAAAGACAGGACAGTAGAACATAAGTCATAGGTAGAAAAGACAGGACAGAAGAACATAAGTCATAGGTAGAAAAGACAGGACAGTAGAACATAAGTCATAGGTACAAGCCAGGATAGAATAATACATTAATGATTAATAGTAGGTAAAAAATCTCGATGCAAGCTTAGAGAAAATGTAAAAAGACAAAAAATGGATCTTAGTATACCAATAGCTGTCTGCGTGGAACTATAGCTGTGCGTGTGTGTGTGTGCGTGGTAGTGTGTGTGTGTGTGTGTGTGTGTACCAATAGCAGCATTTGTACATAACCATCTAGTGTTTGAGCTTGCTAACTCACAGAATATGGCCCCGTTCTGTCTGTGTGTCCCTCAGTGTTCTTCATCTGTAGTAGCCTCATGCTCTCTGGCCCTTGAGATATAACGGAGAAACATAAAGTCTGACAGATGTCCCCCCTGTTGTAGCGGCTTTGACTGGGTGTGTGGCGGGGTTGTTTTGTTAAAAGACCTGGTCTTGGCTTGAAATGCCAAACACTTCAAAGCAGATTCACAAGATATGAACGAAATGATTTCAAAGATGCCAGTGTAGTTTGTTTTTGGGTTTTTTGTTGTTTTTTTTCTTTTCCTGTGTTTTTTTTTTTTTTAATAACTTTTTTCTATATTTTTGTTGTGTGTCATATTGTGAGTAGGTGTGTAGTCCTGTGTTGATGTTTCCTGCATGGTGATGTGTACGTGGCAAGGAGAAGTGTCAGTGTCAGACAGCTCTGGATATGTGTCTCTGTGGACTACACCTGTACCCAGATTGTAGAGCAAAGGAGTAATGTTTTAATGTGGGAAACATTCCATGTCCTGTAGTCACTCTTGTATGCTCTGTATGCTCTTGCACAAACAAGAGGAGGAAAAGTGGGTAGTAAAAGTCAAGTATAATTTCTCTCCCCTCCCCTTGGTTTTGTGCACATTTATGATGACAGCCTACTGACTGGCGTCTGTGGTGTAGCAGTTCTGTGCTTCCCTCTCAAACACAAGAGACCCATGTTAGGTTCCCAAATGGAGACTATTTTTTAATTGAGTATCCTGGTATTTCTGCTTGGATGTTTTATCGCTCTCAACCCACCTTCTAAATGAGGTAGATAATGTTTAGGGGAAATGTAAAATTTCTACAAAGACATAGATAGACATGAGGGGAGTGTAAAATCTCTACAGATACATAGATAGACATGGCAGAGTGATGTACTTGACGACAGGCGTTGAGTGGTGCCAGCCAGTTGTCGTCTATCAAGATTAGCTTATTGTGTGGTGTGACATCCCCTCCAGAGTCCATGTTGTTGATTGTTTAGAAATAAGTTCTTGTCTTCTCGTTCTCTCTCTCTCTCTCTCTCTCTCTCTCTCTCTCTCTCTCTCTCTCTCT
>NW_004799938.1:5045-6310 GCF_000002075.1 Aplysia californica | reverse complement strand
TGTTCATACATACTTTTTAAAAAATTATGTTTCTTTCTCGTAAACTTTAAAAAGACAGGCAACAACAGACATACTGAGAAATAAAGGTTACAAATTCATTTTGTTCTGATTTGTGCCGAAGGTTAGAGGTGGAACAAGCGAGTGACATACAAATAAAAGAAGGAGAAGAAGAAATAATGCCAATAGATGACTGGTAGGAACGATGGGGATAACCGCAGAAGAGCGTCCTCTGACCACCCATATTAAATTATTGTTTTTGTTTGCAGCGCAGAAGTTTTTTTATACTGCACCTTGCTTATGGTACGCCTGTCCTTCATCCGAGGGAAAAAGGGGAGCCCGGGGGAGGAGGAGGGGGGCCAGTGAATTGATTAAAAACACACCAGCAAACCTGACCCCACGACCCCTCTTGCAGAAAAGAAGACGTATACACACAACCAAAATCAACCCGCGAAAGCCGAGAATGGAATGTTTCTGAGTGTTTTCAGAGGATCTGCTGGGGTAATAATGGTTTAAAGCGCATAGAGCATGCTCTTGAGCGTGGATATGCATTATATAAATGCAATTAGTATTATTATTACCCCCCCCCCAAAAAAAAAAACACGACGAAAGACTAAAACAAAAAAAAGAGACAGCTACAAGCAGGGTAAATTGAAGCAGAAGAAAGAACCCATCCTTCCACTCTGATAGAATTACGTTTGACAACATTCTCCCCTCTAGCACCCATGTATGGTGGTATGTTCCTCAGACTTAGGCCATTCCCAAAGGGGGGATATTAACATGTTCTTATACACAGTAGAATTGTAAATGGGCTGATTTATCAATGGCATGCTCATACTGTGCCAGAACAACATAGGGGGAACTGCTGCTTTGTCTTTCCTCGTCCTTACTATCGTCATTTTCCTCTCCTTCTTTTGTACGTTTGTCACTCTCTTATGAAGTGCTATTTCCGAGGTGCTTTGATAGTCGAAGCAGATTTTGTGACGTTGAGGCTAAAGAAGTGAGCAGAGTAAGCCTGATTCCCAGTTTAGACGTCTCTGTTGACATCCACCCCTTGGCGCTCATATGACTAATGTAGTTGCAAGCGCCGTAAAATCTTACTAAGACAAAAAAAGGAGGAGAGAAAAGAACGAGAGATGTTTGTAGGGAAAGAAGGAGCAAACCCAAACGGAAGGCCCTCCAACCATCCGCTTACTTCATTGAGAATCACGCACTAGCACATTTACTTTAAGAACAGTGAGACTGACAAATAAAAATGTTTTTCACCC
>NW_004799938.1:2916-3936 GCF_000002075.1 Aplysia californica | reverse complement strand
CATTTGTATGGCGCAAATCTCGGCTCAACAGCAAGCTCTATGCGCTTCACAATCTATACTATTACCCCAGCAGAACTGAGATAATTCTGAAACAACCCTCAACTTCCTGGGAAATATACAGTTCTAGCAGCCATTTATAGGCGCTAAAACACTAACATACTGACAAGATGTTTCGCTGTCTATGGCCGGGTACCCATCCCCAACTGGGTGAAGTTAGGAAAATTTGTGTAAAGTGTCTCTCCCAAGGACACAACGTCGGGCCCGCGGCTCGAACCCCCGAACTCGCAACCTCACGATTATGAGTCCGGTAGCCTAACCACTAGGCCACTGACCTCCCAACGTGAAGAATCCAGTACACCATGACGTCATTGTTAACTGTTACTTCAGAGTATCGCTGCATGTTCAGCAGCCGCTCTTTTAGCTGCTCCTGCGTTGTCTCACCTTTGACCTCCACGGACGTAGTACATGTACATCAAAATATATCTCAGTGGGTGGTTGGCGGGTGCTCTGGTGTGGTTTGCTCCTTCTTTCCTATCAAACATCTACCGTCCGTATCTCTCCGTAAAACTCTTACTAAAACTAAACTAAAACCAGCCTTTGGGAGGATGACTCTGCTTCGATTCCTCAATGGGGAGTTCGTAGACGTGGTGACATGGGCTGTGTGGCGGGGAGCTTTGACGTCATCCCTTGAGTCCCACCACCTAAAAAGTTCTAAATTAAGTCGATAGGAGCGTAAAATACACCTGCATTTAAATAAAAGATAAGTTTTTAACTCTCGCCAGCGGAACAAGTTTCTTGATTACATCCCAGACTTTGCCAAGTCGAGGGTTGGGGAAACTGGTCCCTCATTGATTGAGAAAATCGATGTCCCCACATAGTTTCCCTCTTTGACTGGCATGGCAACTGTAGCATTTTTGTGAAGGAGCTCCGTGGTTTTAGTGAAGCCTGTACGAGATATTGCCACTAGAGTCTTAAAGGCATGCTCGTTACCCCAGAACTTCTGGGGGACAGGGTTTGGGT
>NW_004799938.1:0-1059 GCF_000002075.1 Aplysia californica | reverse complement strand
GGAGAGAGAGAGAGAGAGAGAGAGAGAGAGAGAGAGAGAGAGAGAGCATATGTGCGTATCTTTGATAAAGCATGAAGGTGACCGGTTTGATGTTTAAGCAAAACACAAGAGTGGGAAAAGCGCGGACTTCAACTGAATATCATTGTTCTATGTTGGAATGGAAAAAAACCGATAGGGGTAGGTCTGGGGTTTTGTTTCGTTTCGATTCCGTTCTGTTTTGTTTCGTTTCGTTCCGTTCCGTTTTGTTTCGTTTCGTTCCGTTCCGTTTTGTTTCGTTTTGTTTCGTTTCGTTTCGCTTCGTTTCGTTTCGATTTGTTTCGTTTTGTTTTGTTGTGATTTGTTTTGTTTTGTTTTGTGTGGGGGGGGGTTGTTTCGTTTTGCTTTGTGTTTTGCTGTAGGTATATTCCAGCTCCTGTGACTGGCCCATTGGTTTGCCCCAAGACAACATTCTCCACAAGATGTTCCCCCTGGGCAAAGTAAGACCACCAAAACGTGAGGGAGAGAGAGAGAGAGAGAGAGAGAGAGAGAGAGAGAGAGAGAGAGAGAGAGAGAGGGGGGGGGGCGATCACACACGATGAATCAATGGCCCACATCATCACGGCAACACGACTTTGTTAGCTTGGATCAAAGAAAAAACCAGGGAGATTATTTAGTCATCCTGTCCCCTAGCCTCTCATCCCCTCTCGCTCTGCTTGTATTTACACTTGCCTCCTCTCCCTCCCAGTCCGTGCCAGCCTCGCGAGAGAGGCAGTTGCTCAGCCCGCCTCCTGATTCCTGAGGGCAAACAGAACTGTGTTAGGTCTGACCAGATCAACAACTCGCGGGCTTTGCTCGCCCCAGACAGAGACAGCTCACTTGTGACAACAGCGGCTGTCTTCTTAGTCCCAAGTGTACGTCGTTAGATATACTTTTACACCGCCTCTCATTCTCCTTTGTCGCTTCCTCTCTTTCTCTTACTCCTTTTTTCTCACTTCGTCTCTTTTTGTCTGTCTCTCTGTCTCTTTCTCTCTCTGTCTCTCTCTCTCTCTCTCCCTCTCTCTCTCTCTCTCTCTCTCTCTG
>NW_004799937.1:0-6313 GCF_000002075.1 Aplysia californica | reverse complement strand
GGCAGAAAGTGGAAATGAAAGCAGACAACAGAACATTGCTAGAGAGCAGGAAAGGAGGTGAAAGGAGACAATTTTTAGAGAAGAACAATTTTTTGGTCGCTACCCGGATTCGAACCCGGGACCTTTGAAAGATGAGGCCAACACCTTAACCTCTAGGCCACGAGAGCCCCCTTGCAATTGCAACACAAAGAGGTCATACAAGTGCCGAAGAATACACGATAAGAGGAGTGTAACTTGAGAGTAACGTACAACAAAAACCAAAAAAAAGGAGGGGAGATGAGGACGATTGACGTTTCAGTTTAGTTTTTGTTTTAGTGAAGGTTTTACGACGCTTGCAACTGCATAAGGTCATATGAGCGCCAGAAGATTAGAGGTGTTACAAGGGAGTAACATACACACAAAAAAAGAAGGAGGGAAGATAAGGACGATAGATGTTTGATAGGAAAGAAGAAGCAAACCACACCAGAGCACCCGCCAACCACCCACAGTTTAGTTTTAGTAAAGAGTTTTACGGCACTTGCAACACAATAAGGTCATATAAATGCCGAAGATTTATGGCACTAGCAACACAATAAGGTCATATAAGTGCCAAAGATTAGAAGCGTTGCAAGAGAGTAACAAACACAACCAGAAAGAGGAGAGATAAGGACGATAGATGTTTGACAGGAAAGAAGGAGCAGACCACACCAGAGCACCCGTCAACCACCCACGTTTGATGTTTGATAGAAAAGGCAACAAACCACACCAGTGCACCCATCAACCACCCACATTTTTCTGACATCCAGGCACATAATATCTCCAATTGCTTGCCAATATAGGTGTTTTTACACTTCCATCAACCCGGTATAGATTATTTTATTTAGGAGACAGGCTTCCGACCTTGCCTGTCAGGGCCAACTTGTTTTAGTACAGTACAAGTTTTACAGCACTTGCAACACAATAAGGTCATATAAGTGCCGAAGATTAGAGGTGTTACAAGAGAGTAACAAATACAAAAAAGAAAGAGGAGAGATCAGAATATATAGATGTTCAATAGATAGGAAAGAAGGAGCAAACCACACCAGGGCACCCACCAACCACCCACAGGGCCAACTTGGGCTGACAGGAATTCAACACTCCAGTAGAAAGACTGAAATACTCTAAAAACTTTTTCCCCAACTCGGGAATCAAACTCCTGTCTACACCTCTGATCTTCTGGTAGGAAAGATCTGCACCTAGCCTTATCGGACAAGGGCGAAAAATCTCGGAGGTACAGTGTGCAAGTTGTGCACGTTAAAGTTAAAGATCCCTTGCTAGTCTAAAACCAATAACAACAGGCTTCGGCCACCGCCCGGGCAAAATTCAAAATTTCCTACCAACTGAAAATGTTTAATGTGTCCTGCGCGCTCATATGACCTTATGCAGTCGTGAGCGCCATAAAACACCCCAAGAAACAAAAAAAACAACCTCGTAACAGTGAAACGCCTAACCGCTGCACCACAGACAGCAGTCAATCACTGGACACACACAGAGGAAGACAACAGTATCTTATAATCCAGTCAAAAACAATAAACAAATAAACAAACCAATAAAAAAAAATGACACTTTATTTGTTTTTTGATTCAAACTTTCACATAAACTCATGAGACTCGCGCACGCACACGGTAGCAAGACAAGAAATGGGCAAACTCTCCCAACAGTGAGCACCACTGACACAACTCATGACCTCTGACCCTGTGTTGTGGGCGACGTCACAAGCTAAAATATGTCAAGAAGTGACTTCAGAATGACAAGGTTTCATCTTTGTACTTTTTCACGGAAGCATAACTGTTCTGCACATCAGGTTTGAGTTTTTTGGTTGTTGTTTTTTTTGGCGAGTTCTTATTTTACAGCTTTTTCCCAATTTTTATTTTCACATTTCTACGAAAATTTTTTAACTCAAGACTGAATATCCCAGCGTATATATATATATGCATTCTAATGCAGTAGCGTTGATTTTAATATTTCACTAATGACTTGAATAGACAAATTCCTTTAAAAATGCAAATTCAAGTCGTGCATGAACCCCCCCCCCCCCCACATACAGTAGTTATTTAATAAAAAGGATTTATAATACACCACTGACAAAATAAAACACCGAAATTCCAAATCTTTTTTTTTTTTTATCAGACACATCGCTGTATCCAGAACCAAGTGAGTAGCCCACAAACCTTCTCCTCTCTTCTTCTACTGCATTAATAAAAGTTACAAAGTTACAATTTTCAGAAAGAAAGAAGAAAAAAAATGAGATTATAAAAGTAGTAGTTACTGTACTATTACTCTACTATACATAAATAAAAATGATGGACACTTGAGAACAAAACACATTCTATTAACAAAATAATAAATAGTGGAAGGCATGACTGAGGGAACAATACAAAAGAGGAAGACCAAGGAGAACATAAAATCATCATCTCAACAGCCTAGATTCTTCCTAAATAAAAAAATAAAAAAGTGGAACATGCCAGGTAAGAACCTTGCCATTCTGAAGGCACCACAAACCAATTGCCTGTGAGGACAGGCTGATGGGGGGAGCAGACGAGATACCGGGGCACACAACTCTCCAACTGTGGAAAAAAAAAGCAAGCCGCAAGCCAGAGAGTTGTCTCCCCCCACCAAGTCGCCCTTCCCTCATAAAGTGGCTGAACGCGTCATCATTATCTTCATCATACACAAAGAGTGGCGTGTCTTCTCTCCTCAAACGAATCATCATTGGACAATGGTAGCAATCAATGGACTACATCAACTTTTGGTCATTCATTCAAAACAACCTGCTTGACACTAACGTTCTAAAAAAAAAAGAAAGAAGCAATTTAAACATAAACAAACAGACAAATGCCATCCCCCCACCCAATTTTTGGTAGATCAAAAGGCAAGACCTACTGTAACTGTCAGACAAGGCACAAAAATGCATATTTCTAGAAAAAAAGATATATTTCCTGCTTCAAAATGCATTTAGCACATTGTCACTATAAGCACAAAACCTCTTCATTTCAACAACTAGATCTACCTTGAAGTTGAATTTCCCTCTTTAAAAAATCCCTCTTACTTCTACAAAGGCCTCAAGTAGATCTAGGTTCAGGGCGCACTGCTACAAGGCAACACCTTCAGCCCACAGAGCGACAAGAAATAGCCAGAAAATTATCTGTCCCCGTGGTTTTATGCACCCCGCATAATTTAGCAAAATTTGATCAGTTTTTGCATAATTTCTGATCATTTTCCTTTATCATTCTTTGTTAAAATTAACAGAATCGCATAATTTCACATTTTTGGGCTCAGTTTGCATAATTTCAGAATTTTTCTTGCACAAAACGACGGGGACAGAATTACCAGAGGACCCTGTGAGGGTCACACCCAGTATATTAAGACCCCGTGTACACAGCACACATTAGATGAGCTAAACAGGCTGGAAAATCCCCTTTACTCATGAACAAGCCCCCCCAAAAAAACCAACAAACAACTCAACTCTTTCTCAAAATGGAGTAATACACTGGCAAAATATTATTGTTCAGTGACTTTGTTCGCATCCAGAATAAAATAAAAACACCCCAAAACTGTAAAGAAAAAGAAAGAGAGAAAAAAATAATCCTTTACAGTACAGACATCTACAGGATTGACATTTCAAACAGAAAAAAAAACCCTTAAAACAAAACCTCCCTCCCAATTGTTTAACCCCCCCCAAAAACAAACAACAACAACAAACTATGGGACTAATCTTTTCTAAGAAACGGTCAAGCTTCCACACAACCCTGCCAGACTCCAGTTTGTTACCACCACATTCAGAAAACCGATCAACACACCACTTACTCACGTTTTACATTAGCAGAAAAATTGCTGTCTGAAAAGATAACGGAAAACGTCATTCACATTCATTTCAAAATCCTTCAAATCAGACGCATTATAAAACCCTGCTCACACAAAACACAAAGAAAAATCACGAAGTAAGCGTCTCCTTTCCCCTCTTTGTGCACCTTTCTAAAGGAAAAGAAAAGGCGAAAAGCAGTCCAAAAAAAGAAACACGCAAATAGACACGTAACATAAATAAATTCTTTTTACAGGAGGACATAAGAAGAAGACATTTGTGAGTAAAAGGCAGTCATAATTATGAGACACAACCACACACACATAAAGGACTTTGATTTTTGCATAACTTTTTTTTGTTCTTCACGGACTATTTTTGGCTGTATAACTGGCCAGAAATGCTGTCTCTGCCGAAGTAGAGGGCTCAAACGACAACTGTCTCACGCAGCCACACACCTGACAAGCATAATTACCCCACGCCCCCCACCCCCACCTCTCTCTTTCTTGCTGTTACACACACACACACACATGTACATACACGCTTACACACCTCTATCCCTTTTTTCTGTAACCCCCCCCTCCCCCCACTCTCTTTCTGTTGCACACACACACACACAATACACATACATCTATCCCTTTCTTCTGTACCTCCTAGCCCCACTCCCTTTCTCTCTGTCACACACACACACACACATACCCCTATCCCTTTCTTCCCCACTTCCAGTCCAGTCAGACTCACACATTCACACTCAGCACAGAGCAGACACCTCTCAAGCCTAAACCATCAACTACGTACAAAACCAACTACCAAACCAAACAAACCGACTCCAGCAAGAGGCGTCAAAACAACTGCCAAAACCCTAGCCACCCAAGTAAGTAGAATCAATCCAACTACCAAACTGGCTGCAATGGGACCGAACCAAACTCAAACCCCACAAAAAGCGACCCTTGTTCGAAACCACCCAGTTCGGGATTTGAACCAGGGTCATACCCTTCTTAGTCCAGCACGACACATCATCATGAACGAATTAAGGCAATGAGGAGCCCTTTAAATCTGGAAGCTGGAACCCACATTTGCTGCTTATTAAAGGCCTGAGAGGTTCCTGTACTAGTGCAAGGGTTGAGCATACATACCGCGGCCCGAGGACAACAACCCTGTAACCCACACTATGTCAAAAAAACACTTTTTAAAATTTCGTTTGCTTTTTTTCCTACTAAATTTAACTATGCGGATTTCGCGTCAAATTTATCGACACGAAGCTCAATAAACATCGCCAGTGCAACATACCGTCTTTAATTGTTAACAAATGTTGTTACAGGAATTGACAAAGTTTTTCCGCCTTCTCCTGTAAAATTTTGTTCTTGTGGGATACACGGTTGTTGTACACGGGCGTCAATATATATTTGTGAGGCGTGCTGACAAAACGAGTTACATCTCGCAATCCACAAATGGATATATTTAAGAAAAATTGACACGAGGGTCAAATTTGTAGAATTTTTATTGATGCCATATTCCTCAACTATAATACGCCTTTCATTATTTCATACTTATAAATTGTAAAAGCTTCACCTACAAGCATGATGTATCTATTTCCATAAGGCTTAAATCCGAGAAGTAACTCATTTTGTCAGCACACTTCACATTTAAAAATGTCCCCAGACAGGGGAAACAGAGGGGAATTAGGGGGGAGGGGGGGTTGTTACCTCACACAACCCCAACCACAACACATATTGGTAAGAGAATTAAAACGGTTAAACAATAAAAAGTAAAAAAAACCATCTCCAAATCCAGCCACACACAACCTTACTTATACCTTACTTATACATGTACATTAACGAGTAAGCACATTTCATGAAAAAATAGAATTATAATAAATGTGTTATATATATAATGTGTGGGGCGAGGATGTACGACGTATGAAGCGGCACTCATGAGACAATATGTGATTTCAGCGGGAAAATGACAGGAGCTGTAATAAAATGCTGATGAAGTCAGAACATAGGGCAAATTTGTCGACCCCCTACACTCGACGGGGCGCCATGGGTTATTTCCACGTACACACAAACAAATATAATACACACACACAGACACACACGCACTCTCCCCACTTTCTCTCACTCTCGAGCTCTCTTCGTTAGTACGGTAGCGCAACACAGTAATTAAGGTCACACTGGCGAAAACATTCCGAGTCGAACACGACGATAAATGCCAGAGGTATCGAGGCCAGGATTCTCTCCTACAAAGCAGCAAGCAGGCACAGAAACTACAAAGCAGCTACACTATAAACAGGTTTTGAAAAAAGCTGGAAAATATACGGCACGCGCGCACTGACTGAAATAAGAAAACAGCGAGACTAAATTATATTTGTTTCTTTCCCTCTGTTACAACAAATAATCTCTATTTAGTATATATAATACGTATTGTTTATAGCAGACTTTTGTTAAAAGCTGGGGCCCAAATGGCATGTCAGCCAGAAAAACCGGAAAAAGCCGG
>NW_004799936.1:5520-6611 GCF_000002075.1 Aplysia californica | reverse complement strand
GGTGAGTAGTGAATTAATAACAATATGGTTTATATTAATAACTAGCTGGACCTCCTTTCGATGAAAGGAATGATCGGTGCATTAACATCAACTGGAAGTCATTGGCCTACTATATTTACACTCTACGGGAAAGGAGCAATACATATTGAGAGATGCCAAAAATTAGAAGGTCTAGATAGATGTATAGATCGATTCTCTATTCCGCTTTCGTGGTTGTACTCTCCAGAATTTCAAAGGTACGCCTCACTTGTATACAATGGCGTCTTAGAAAACGGACTTTCACAAGATTAGATCTAAACAAAACTAATGAAAAACTGAAAATTAAACTACAGTGACTTCAGACTCCTTAATATAACTGTGCACCCTTAAAATTATTCTGAACCACAGTTATTTATATTTTTCAAATTTGGAAGTTAAGTGGTTGGGACGTTTTAGGCTGCGAAAGTAACGACTTTTACAAATATAATATACAAAGAAAATAATATATTGCATGTATATTTTAGCGCTCTATCCCATACTAGTATAAGCTATGGGCGCTTTGCACCAATCACATGATCAAAAAATGGTTTGTTCAACAAAAAAATGTTATATGCTTCCTTGGAAGTTGAGATTGTTTCAGAGAGCGATCGGGTCTTCAGGGGTAATAATATAGAGTGTAGATCTCATAGAGCTTGCTGTTGAGCGGGAGTTTGCGCCATACAAAAGATATTTATTATTATTATTGTCAATACAACAGCAGCAAAATCAACAACGACTACTACTACTACATGAATAAGAACAACCACATGTACCTCAACATGAACAACAACAACAACAGTTACTACTTCTACAGCTACTTCTAAGAACTAATACAACACAACAACAATGACAACAACAGTTACTACTTCTACAGCTACTTCTAAGAACTAGTACAACACAACAACAACCACAACAACAACAGTTACTACTTCTACAGCTACTTCTAAGAACTAGTACAACACAACAACAACCACAACAACAACAGTTACTACTTCTACAACTACTTCTAAGAACTAGTACAACACAACAACAACCACAACAACACTACCACCACCAGCAGTACTGACCTCCGA
>NW_004799936.1:3910-5420 GCF_000002075.1 Aplysia californica | reverse complement strand
ACCATCACAGCAACCACCCCAACCTTGCCCAACGCCAGCCGGTCCAATCTGTGAATAAACCTCTCCTCCGGTCGGTCAGATAAACATTTGTGGATAGCCACCACAGGTTTCAGTCCCAGCGTGACCTTGTTGGAGTCCTTGACCCCTGACCATAACCCAGCGATGAGAATAACGAAAAGGTTCAGGAAGAGGAGGAGAGTGAGACTCAGCCCAAATCTGGGTCCGCCCCGGCTGAGAAGGTTCACGGTCACAGGGTCTGTGAGTTCCCTGACCTCTGCGAACTGGCGGCCCTGGATGAGCGCGACAGGTATGGAGGTGTTGTGGAAGAGCGAGAAGTTGGCGAGGTCGTGGCCGTAGGTCGTGTTGGTCCAGGGGTGGCCCATGTAGTCCACGACCAGCAGGGCGGCTCCGAGTCGTTCATGGACAATCTGAGCCTTCTCCAGGACCGAGCAGTTACCCCTGGGGAAGGGAGAGATGGGGCAAAAGTAAGATCATTGTCTATTTTTTTCCTATAGGAGAGATGTGACATAATATTTAAGGTCATTGTCTGCTGTATCACCACGGGAGAAATGTGACAAAAGTAACGTAAGGTCATTGACTGCTCTATTTCTACAAGTGCAAGAGAGATGGAACAAATGTAGGGTCATTGTCTGTTTTATTTCTACAGGAGAGATGTGACATAATTATGTACGGTCATTGTCTGCTCTTTTGCTGCAGAAGAAAAAGTGTTGTTGTTTTTGTTTTTTTTTTGGTAAGTATGTTACGGTGCTCGCAACTGCACAAGTTCATATGAGCGCGCGGGACACTTAAAAACATTTTCAGTTTGGTAGAATTTTTTAAAAATTTTGCCCGGGTGGCGGCCGAAGCCTACTGTTATCAATTTTGGACACCAAGTGGTATTTAACCAAACTTTGGTGGCCATTTTCTCGCTACTTTTACCTTTGGCACTTTTCGAGCAACCAGACCTATGCACCTTTAGTCGTCTCTTACGACACACGGTATCACGGCAGGTGGATTCTTTGCTCCCCCATAGCAAAACTATTGGGCTACCCACCTGCAAGGGCGACATATTTACAGACACAAAGCATAAAACAGGTTCACGCCCTGAGTCAAGGCCACCGTTCACTCACCTGGCCAGAGCCACGGTGTTGTTGGCGATGGGGTAGGGCGGGTCATCAAAGTCCCGGGCCTCACACCCGGTCACGTGACGTAGATCCACCAGGACGCTGCCACCCAGAGGTTTGTGGTAGACGTCTGGCAGCTCGGCGCCTGTCAGTTCCCGCACACAGGACAGGTGGCTGGTGATGACGTCAGAGGACTGGAGCAGGCCGTTGAACTGACTGGTCCCCCAGGGCTTGTCCGAGAACACGTGCTGAGGAAAGGAAACCACAGATAAAAAAGTGTTACCGTTTTGTTTTACCAAACTGTATGGCATTAAGATTAGTTACACAGTTAGTTCATATAAGTGCCAAAGAGTTTTAGGTGGGACTTGAGAGTAACATATGAATAA
>NW_004799936.1:0-3810 GCF_000002075.1 Aplysia californica | reverse complement strand
TGAGACGAAAGCAGACGACAGAACATTGCTAGAGAGCAGGAAAGGATGTGAAAGCAGAAAAAAAATTTAGAGAAGAAAGTTTCCCGTTCGTTATCCGGATTCGAACCCACGACATATTGAATGAGAGGCGAACACCTTCACCTCTAGGCCACGAGAGCCCCCAAGAAAAAGAATGCCAGTCCACTTGACGGTCTTCCGCAATAATGCGTTCTACACACAGCGAACTACGGAAATAGATACATCACGCTCATAGGTGAAGCTTTTATAATCTATAAGTGTGAAATAATAGAAGGCAGTTATATGTTAAAAAATATGGCATCAACAGAAAATCTACAAATTTGACCCTAGAGTCGAATTTTGGCCAATATCTCCATTTGTGGAATGCAAGAAGTAACTCATTTTGTCAGCACGCCTCACATACTATGTATACAAATACAAAGCACAGAACAGTTTTATGATATGTAATACGGGGTGCCCATACGGCTGGATCGGGCGGATCGCATGACTCGGTCACCTGAAACTGAAAACAAACATGTTTGTTTTTGAGGCGACCATGTCGGGCTATCGGCCGATCCCATCTGTAGTGGGCACCCATATAAAGACCCATTTACACGCACTGATCGACAAACTGTAGGATATCGAAAGAATGGCGGGGATCCTGTCAACTTCCGGGTAAAACTGAGCGTGGAAACGAGAAACCCTCTCGATATTGAAGTTTTCTCAGTACATTTGTACAGCGACCAGATATTTGCCGGCCGGCGAACTGAAGGCATGACGACAAGGGAGCGGCTTCTTTGATGTTGCCCAAGATGGAGTTGAAAATGCGTTCCCAAAATGTCCCAAAGATTTTCGTAATCAGCGACCTAAAATTAGTCAAAATCACACGGGGAACACAATTTAACGCCGGATTACCAAGTTATTTTTAAAATATGTTTTGTGCGTTTTGTCAAGGACTGACACTTTAAGGACAAAAAAAAAACCACCCAACAACTGTACATGTAAACGGAACTTCCCTCGACTACAAACTGTCAGTTCAACGATGACCCAGATCTAGCGTCTGTCGGTTAAACTGTCAGTTTGTCGATGAATGGACTGTACGTCTAAAGGAGACCTTTGAATGAGTCAAGGTCACCAGTGACTCACCTGGCCAGAGCCACGGTGTTGTTGGCGATGGGGTAGGGCGGGTCATCAAAGTCCCGGGCCTCACACCCGGTCACGTGACGTAGATCCACCAGGACGCTGCCACCCAGAGGTTTGTGGTAGACGTCTGGCAGCTCGGCGCCTGTCAGTTCCCGCACACAGGACAGGTGGCTGGTGATGACGTCAGAGGACTGGAGCAGGCCGTTGAACTGACTGGTCCCCCAGGGCTTGTCCGAGAACACGTGCTGAGGAAAGAAACCACAGATCTATACAAAAGTGTTACTTTGTTTTAGAAAGAGTTTTACAGCACTTGCTTCAAAGTCAGGTCATATTGGGACCAAAGTGTGTTGGGGTTTTTTGTGTGTTATTTTTGGTAAGTGCTTTACGGCGCTCGCAAATGCATAAGGTCATATGAGCGTGCGGGACACACTAAACGGATTTTTCAGTTTGTAGGACATTTTGACAGGGTGGCGGCGAAGCCTACTCTTTTCAATTTTAGACCACCAAGGGATCTTTAACGTGCGCAGCTTGCACACGAGACCTCCGAGATGTTTTGCCCTTGCCCGAGAAGGCTAGGTTAAGATCTTTCTTATCAGAAGATTAGGGTGTGGCTGAAAGACAGCAGTAAGAAGGAGCCAAGGAGTAGCAGTAGAAAGGCTGCAGAAAGAGTCAGGAGCCCAGAGGAGGGAGCAAAGGAGGTGAGGGGGGTGGGGGCAGAAAGTCATGGAGACGACAGCAGACGACAGAACATTGCTAGAGAGCAGGAAAGAGGTGAAAGTAGACAATTTTTTTGAGAATAAAATTTTCGGTCGCTACCCGGACCTGGGACCTTTGAACGGGATGCGAAAATCTTAACCTCTAGGCTACGAGAGCCCCCATTCCGAAGATTAGAGATTTTCGAGATTAGAGTCACATTATAATATAAGAACGGAGGGAAGAGGAGGATGGATGTTTGGTAAGGAAGGAGCAAACCACACCAACACACAGACCAACCACCCCACCGAAAGTTTTTTAACAGCGAAAAAGTTGTGAGAAAGTGCTGTAGGGCTGTTCAAGAGGCGTGACCTCCGAATACAAGATCCACCGTAAATCTCCGATAGGACCTCACCAGATAGATGGAGGCACTCCCCAGAACAATCAAAGGTTAGAATGCCCCTATGTGGATTTGAACAAGGACCATCCGCTCCGTTAAGGGCTGGTGGGGCACCTAGAAATCGTGTTTGGGGGTCAAATTTTGTAAATTGGGTTTATTACATATAGTACCTGGACATTTCCTGAACAATATCCAGAAACGTATGTAAGCCTTGCTACACCCTAAAGCTGTGTTTTTTTGTCAGTTTTTTCGGCGAAAGCACATGTTGTCTAGCCTTTTCTTACCTGTATCGGCTGGTTTTCTCACAATTCTTTTTTTTTCACATATTATCCCATTTTTCTGCTCTGTTTCTTATTCAGTCTTAATGTAACTTTCACAGGATACCAACAACACCTAGTTCTAAATTTTTGCTTGTTGAATTTTTGATTAATATAGCAGTTTTTGATGTATGGGCTTAGAAAGCATGAATTTTCCTTTTTTTCACTTTTTTTGCAACATCTCAATTGTAAATGTCATAAAATAAAAACTAAAGCATATATCTAAAATTGAACAAGCCAAATCTAAGAGCTACATATGTACTCTTGGCATGCCAAATTAGAAGTGAATCGGTTAATAAATAAGGAAATAAAATGGGATTGAAAAAGGTATACAAAATCAAATATGGCCGCCGTTTCCATTGCAAACCGAATCACAATATACATTTTGAACTATTGATTTAAAATCCCCAATAACACACGATGTCCCACAGCAAATATCGGCACTCTAGGCCTTGTAATAGCCAAAATAGACCTCAGGTGCCTCACCAGTCCTTAACTGATAACTGACTGAACGTTCGCTAAACTGCAAGCGGGGTTCGTTTGTTTTGTAAGTGTTTACGTCGCTCGCAAGTGCCTACGGTCATATGAGCGCGCGGGGAACATTAAAAAATGGTCAATTAGGAAATTTTGAATTTTTCTCGGTTGGCGGCAGAAACCTATTTTATGGATTTTTGTCCACCAAGGGATCTTTAACGTGCGCAACCGAGGTTTTTCGCCCTTGTCCGAGAAGGTTAGGTGTAGATCTTTCTTATCAGAAGATCAGGGGGTGCGGCTGAAAGACAATAGTAAGAAGTAGCCAAGGAGTAGCAGTAAAAAGACTACAGGAGTCAGAAGCCCAGAGGAGGGGGCAAAGAAGGTGAGGGGGTGGGGGCAGAAAGTGGAGACGGAAGCAGACGACAGAACTTTGCTAGAGAGCAAGAACGGAGGTGAAAGTGGACAAAAATAATAGAGAAAACTTTTCGGACACTACCCTGATTCGAGCCCGGGATCTTTGAATGAGAGGCGAACACCTAAAACTCCAGGCGACGAGAGCCCCCCAAGCAGGGTTCATGTGGGTTATATATTTGACCGGACACAGGGTTGCCCAGTATCATTGCCCATCATTGTATAACTCCACAGTGAGGCAGAGCAGGACGTCGTGCAGCAATTGAAGGGAAACAACCGAGGAAATACTGACGTATATGTAAAGTCGCGAATTCTTGTCCAGCATGACATCACTTCCGACTATGACATCACTTCCGACTTCCTGTGACTCGTGAA
>NW_004799935.1:0-6328 GCF_000002075.1 Aplysia californica | reverse complement strand
AAGAGGTAGTCTTACGTCTATCACCGATATATGTAAGATGCTGTTTTTTGGAACATTGTGGAGATTCAAGTGGCGTGAAAATTGTGGGCATTCCTGGTAGCGGTGTTTATCATCTGTCATGGTGTGATTGTTTGTGAGGGATGCTGACAAAGTGGGAGGCATGGTGGTGAAATCTGGCGCTCTTCAAAATAATAAAATGAAAGAAATCTGCAATTTTTTAGCCGGGGGGCAATTCTTTAATAATATTCTTTTTTTTTCCTCTACACCTTTCTTGTCTATTTAAAAACACATATTTTGTGTGCATTTTGCTGATGAACTTTGATTTAAAGCACAAGAAATGTAAATTATTAAGTTTCCAAGGACTTTCAAGCTATGGAAATCACCAAACTTTGGCTGCCATTTTTTCACTAACTTTACCTCTGAAACCAGGCAATCCGACCTCGTTCAATTGCAAATATCTCGAATTCTTTTGAAGCTACATCGGTAATTTTTTCATCGAGAGCAAGGCAAACGAACAAGCTTTAAGATGATACCAATAAAACTCTATTTCCCCAAAATGTGACACAAATGATACTTTTCGAATTTTAACCTAATGGACACAGATACTTCAAATTTGTATGTTGATTTTGTTCTACAATTTATCAGTATGGATTGATAAAAGATGTGATATATTTGATGAGAAGTGGTATCCATTGAAAATCTACAAATCTTACTCCTTTGTTGATTTTTGGCCGATGTCTCCATCCGCGTACTGCGAGAAGGGACTCATTTTGTCAGCACGCATCATATATAATTTCATGGTGGAACCACCAGGGATGTTTGCTTATTTAGCTTGGTGTGAGAGTTTGATCATGTACTTTTCCTTGTTTGCTTCTTAATTCTCAATGTTGCTTATGTCATAACTCATCATGTCCAACAAATCGTGATGTCAGTGCTTTCTTGTCTTATCTCCATTTTTTTAATTTACATTGAAAATGTGATTTCTTCTTAAGCTCACTCTTTGTTACGAACTGTTTTCACTGTCATTAAAAATGGAGACAGGACAAGAAAGCACAGAGGTCACGAAATATTGATCTGAGTTGGAATGAGAGGTCACAAAAGAAAGGAGAAGAAAAATTTTCATATTTCGTCATGAATGACAAAATGATTTAAACTTAACTAGCATTGTCTTTAAACTTAAATTTCAAATTTAAACCACGGAGTGAACAATGAAATCATGATGAAGTTGGACGTCTGATCGCGTTCTTTGTGCTCATCAAACGTTACCATACATTTATCATCCCATTGGCCTTCTTGGTGAGATGAATCTATGTCTTGAAATTTTTTCTTTCGCAGGAGAGTATGTCTAGCCTTGTTTTGCCTCTCATATATATTATATATATATATAGATAGATAGATATATAGATATGTGTGTCATCTAAGATATACAGACGACACAGTCCTAATAGCAGAAGATGAAGAACACTTACAGGACCTATTAAATGTCATCGTACAAAAGAGTGACAACATGGGCCTAACCCTAACCCAAACCCTTCCTACACAGGGAAGCATGTCTAGCCATGTTTTGCCTCTCCTATGTGTGTCACAACATGGTGGAATCAGGCGCTTGTCAGTTTTGGGGCATTTGGGCTTATTGGTATCGTCTTAAAACCTGTTCATTTGCCTTCCTTATGGAGAAAAAAATACCCATGGTTGTTGAATAGAAGTCGAGATATTTGCCATTGAAGGAGATCAGGGTCTCCTGGTTTCGGAGATAAAATTAGTGAAAAAATGGCCGCCAAAGTTTTCTAACTTCCCTTGCCTGAAAATTTACGTTTTTTGTGTCTTTAATCGTTGTTTTTCCGTAAAATACACTCAAAAATGTGTTTTTAAATGGACATAAAAGGTGTTGAGCAAAAATAAGAAAGTTAGAAAAAAATTGCCCATCGGACAAAGAAATAGTAGATTCCTTTGATTTCATTATTTTGACGAGCGCCAGATTCCACCACGATGCCTCTCATATATCATTAGTATCATTCTGCAATCACCCAAATCAACTTCCTGGGGTTTTCATATAAAACTCTTATTTCAGTCAAGACATGAAGGGGCTTTTCACAGTACCGTTGAGTACCATAGATCTAGTTACATTCAGTTTTGTTATACTTTACTTCCTAGCTCTTACCACAATAAAAAAAAACAAGAAGTGCCTAGTTCTAGTTATGATGGTTTTGATGCTCTCTTTTTCTTTAACTTTCACTTGAGTCAGAATCTTGTATTTCTCAAACGCTTGCAGACAGACAAGTATCACTTCACTATCTCATGTAGTCGATCTTCAATTATAATGACTTGGGCATTTTTTTATGGTGCTGATGATATATGTGTTATGTTATTAATTCTGTTTTTTAATTAGAAGTACCATAAGAGAATCTCAAATTGAGTCAGAATCTCGTATTTCTCAAACGCTTGCAGACAGACAAGTATCACTTCACTATCTCATGTAGTCGATCTTCAGTAGGCCGATGTCTAGATTTCTGTATATTGAATGTTGCTCTACTTATCTAATTTAAAAATCATTGATCTTTACATGATTATATAAAGATAATGATTACATTTATTCAGCTCATATCCTTGCTCTACAGCATGTTACACCCCCCCCCCCCCCCCCCCCCCCGGGGCAGTGCCACTGACAGAAATGTCTTTAGGCAATTCCCAAAAGGGATACATTTCCCGTTCTTATGCACAGTAGAATTGTAAATGGGCTGATTCATCAGTGCCATGCTCATAACTGTTCCAGAACTGCAACAGGGAATTGCTACTTTTTCTTTCCTAATCCTTACTATCGTCAAACTTTTGTATGTTTGTCACACTCTTGTAACAGACTTTGTGCTGTTGAAGCTAGAGAGGTGAGCAGAGTAAGTCTGATTCCTAGGACTTATCTGTTGACATCCACTCCTTGGCGCTCATATGACCTTATGCAGTTGCGAGCGCTGTAAAACCTGTACTAAATCAAACAAACAGCATGCTCTACACACTTTACTACTATGATTATCCCTAGAAACATTCAAAAACATTCTCAGCTTCCCCAGAAGCATACAGTGCAAGCAGCCGATTAAATGCTCAAACACTAGCAGTCTTTTTTTTTCTTTTTTTTTTTTTTAAACTTAGTATAGGGTTTTACGGCGCTCGCAACTGCATAAGGTCTTAGGAGCCCTAGCAGTCTGACATGATCTTTCACTGTCTGTAGCTGGGTACCCACTCCCACCTGGGTGAAGTGAGGAAGATTTGTGTAAAGTATTTTTTTGTAGTAAGTTGTGCGGCACTTGCAACGCAATAAGATCATATAAGTGCCGAAGATTAGAGGTTGTTTTTGGGGGGTTTTTTGTAAAGTGTTTTACGGCGCTCGCAACTGCATAGGTCATATGAGTGCGCGGGACACTCCTAATATTTTCAGTTGGTAGGAAATTTAGAATTTTGCCCGGGTGGCGGCCGAAGCCTACTCTTATCGATTTTAGACCACCAAGGGATCTTTAACGTGCTCAACTTGCACACGGGCCCTCCGAGATTTTTCGCCCTTGTCCGTGGAGGCTAGGTGTAGATCTGTCCTACCAGAAGATCAGGGGTGTGGCTGAAAGACAGCAGTAAGGAGGAGCCAAGGAATAGCAGTAGAAAGGCTGAAGAAAGAGTCAGGAGCCCAGAGGAGGGGGCAAAGGAGGTGAGGGGGTGGGGGCAGAAAGTGAAAATGAAAACAGACTACAGAACATTGCTAGAGAGCAGGAAAGGAGGTGAAAGGAGACAATTTTAGAGAAGAAAATTTTTCGGTCGCTACCCGGATTCGAACCCGGGACCTTTGAATGAGAGGCCAACACCTTAACCTCTAGGCCACGAGAGACCCCAGATTAGAGGTGTTGCAAGAGAGTAACAAACATCAGAAAGAAGGAGGGGAGATAAAGACGTTAGATGTTTGATAGGAAAGAAGGAGCAAACCACACCAGAGCACCCGCCAACCACCTTCTAAAGTACTTTTCCCATGGACATAACAATGGCCCCTTAATGGGGTCCGAACCAGTGACCTTTCGGTTACATGTTCGATAGTCTAAACACTAGACCACTGTCTCCACTAATTGTGATTATCTTCATGCATGTGACTAGAGTTGTGCATTTATTATACATATATATATATGTATATGTGTGTGTGTGATGTCCATTCCTTTATCAGGGGTAAAAGCTAAACAGGTTTTTGTTTAGTTGTTTTTTTCTGTGAAAATAAATGATAAATCTGGTTGTGTAGTGTCTGATTCCTGGTTCTTTTTCTTAGGTCAAAAGCGCTCTCTCTCTCTCTCCTTCACTCTCTCTCTCTCTCTCTCTCTCTCTCTCTCTCTCTTTCTCTCTCTCTCTCTCTCTCTCTCTCTCTCTTTGTTTTCTGTCTGTCTGTCTGTCTGTGTGTGTGTGTGTGTGTGTGTTTGTGTGTGTGTCATCTAGATCTACATACATACTCATTTCTCTATCTCCCTTTCTCATTCTATCAGTTTCTCTCTCTCTATCCTATCTCTCTGTCACCCTGTCTCTTTCTCTCTCTCTCTCTCTCTCTCTCTCTCTCTCTCTCTCTCTCTCTCTTTCTCTCTCTCTCTCTCTCTCTCTCTCTCTCTCTCTCTCTCTCTCTCTCTCTCTCTCTCTCTCTCTCACTCACACACTCTCTCTCAAGTTTTGGGTTGTTGTTTTGTTTGGGGGGTTGGGGGTGGGGTTCGGTTTTGCTAGGGGGGGGGGGTAACCTGGCCAATAGGCTCCCCTTCCGTCTTGGTAGACAGCCAAAAACGACACAGCACAATAATATAATAAACTGTACGTGACACATGATGTCTATTATCTATTTGTGGTGGCCGAATTTTGCTGTTCAAAAGGCTTTTTAATGGCTGCATCGATCGACATGCGGTTTTCGCCAAAAGATTCTTTAAAATATTCTCCAGATCATGACGCCCTTCGTTTTTTTCAGTTTTGAGACAGCTTTGCTGCAAAAAGCTAAATTTCTTTATTTCGCCGATCGCTTTTGTAGGCCGACGCTTCTGTCTCTGTAATTTTAGAAAATCCGCCAGGTTTGTTTATTTCAAGTCGTACTTCCGTTCGATACTATCGCGCATTTCCGCGCACTACTGAGTACTTTTAAAGTGTAGGACCCGTATAGATCTAGATCTAGATCTAAGCTTAATTTTCAGTTTTTCATTAGTTTCATTTAGAATAGTTTAGATCTAATTTTGGGAAAGTCCGTCTTTTAAGACGACGTTGTAAACAAGTGAGGCTTCCGTTCACTAGCCGTGCGTACTGTCCCTCAATAACTCGATTTTTAAAAAAATCCTTTCATCGAAAGGGGGTCCAGCTAGTTATATCTATAATAATAATATTATAAATACATGTCATATATCATTAATATAGGCATACCAGCCAGCAAGCCACGGTGGTAATAAGTTTACAGACGGGACAACAGACTCTTTCTGTAGCCTTCCTACTGCTACTCCCTGGCTCTTTCTGACTACTGTCTTTCAACCACACCCCTGATTTTCTGGTAGGAAAGGTCTACACCTAGCCTTCTCGGACAAGGGTGAAAAATCTCGGAGGTCCCGTGTAAATGTTGCACACGTTTAAGATCCCTTGGTGGTCCAAAATCGGCCGCCACCAGGGTAAAATTCAAAATCTTACCAACTGGTGTGTCTCACGCGCTCATATAACCTTATGCAGTTGTGAACGCCGTAAAACACTTACCGTACCCAAAAAAAAAGAAATAAAATAAAATAAAAATCTGTTGAGAACAAGGAAGTATAAAGCGGAGACTTTGCTCTCTCTTTTTACAACCGCGTCCTGTCTCTGATTTTCTGCAGCAAACAACACATTGTCCTGGTGAGTGCAAGGATTACTTTAGAGACAGGATAGAGGATGGTGGTTGTACTTTTGGTTCAAGTGGTTGGCATGTACGTTGTTAACCCTTACAAATCTATTCTGGAAAAACTGCGCATTGCAATAACTTGTGTTATTAGATTATGCTTATATGGGTGTTTGGCGGGTGCTTTGGTGTGGTTTGCTCCTTTCCTATAAAAAAAAATCTATCCTCTCTATCTCCCCTCCTTCTTTTTTGTGTTTGTTACTCTCTTGTAACGCTTCTAATCTTCGGCACTTATAATATTATGATATTATGACTTATTGTGTTGCAAGTGCCGTAAAACACTTACTAAAACGAAAAAAAAAAAACCGGCGCGGTGCTAATGACAGAAATGTCTTTAGGCAATTCCCAAAAGGGATACATTAATTTAATATATGTGTGTTCTTATGCACAGTAGAATTGTAAATTGTAAATATGCTG
>NW_004799934.1:5326-6334 GCF_000002075.1 Aplysia californica | reverse complement strand
TCTTTCCCTTCCCCTCTCCCTCTCGTCTCTCTGCCTCTCTATCTCCCATCTGTCTCGAATGACTCTTTTTATTAAATGTCAAGATGTTCATTGTAATACAATTTTCATTGTCTAACACTAAGAGTAATAGACATACTGTTTCTTTATAGTAAATGTACGTTGTAGTATGGTAGTCTAACACTAAAAACCACACATTCCTTTCATTGTGTACCTTAAAGGACTTCCATAATATTCTTTGTCTTTCATTTCTTTGCTTTTAGTGAAAAAATGAATCTTTTTAAAAACGATACGTTTTTTTTAAATCAGCTTGGTGGATTTTTTTTTTTTTAATTTGGAACAAAAAAGTGGGGAGGGGGATTTTTTTGGCAGTTTGATCTACAACTTCCGGGGATTTTTCTTGTTGTTCTTTTGATCCTATTTCTTTGTCATGCATGTAGGCTACATTACCACTCATGTCTTCCTCAAAGTCTTTCTGAGTACCTGGGTGTGTTTGAGTTAGTATGCGGTTAGCTTAACAAATTTTAAAACGTGTTTAACTGTTTGTGTCTTCCTGTTCATTTTCTTCGCCATCTTTTACATCGTTGCTATTTCTCATTGTCTAACTCAAGGTTACCACCACCTCCATTCTCACCAACGAAAATATCCCCGCGCCCCGCTATTTTTGCCCCAATCAAACACACCCCTGCAAATCGCATTCTTCCACCTAAAAACAAATCATTAGTGCAAGAAGAGCCAACCAAAAGAGGTAAACTAATAATGTTATCTTATTTATTTTTTGCATTATGGGAAAACACTTGTTACACACACGCACACACACTCTCACTAATATATTATTATATACTAACACACAAACAAACACACACACATGCACACATACACACATATAATACACTCACTCAAACTCACAAAACTATCACATACATACACGGACTCAAGCCCACACAAACGCACACACACACACACACTCACACACACATACACAAAGACACACAGACACACACACACACA
>NW_004799934.1:0-1482 GCF_000002075.1 Aplysia californica | reverse complement strand
ATAGATAGATAGATAGATAGATAGATAGATAGATAGATAGATAGATAGATAGATAACTGCTTGGAACTAGATAGATAGATAGATAGATAGATAGATAGATAGATAGATAGACAGATAGATAGATAGATTGATAGCTGCTTGAAACTAAATAGATAGATAGATAGATATAGATAGATAGATAGATAACTGCTTGGAACTAGACAAAAAAAGCGGTCTGTTTGTGGTGGTGGTGGTGGTGGTGGGTTGTTTTTTTTTAGGGGGGGGGTAGTTTTGTAATGGGGATTAACATTCATTCGTTTATACTCTTTTATTTCTGCAGGCACAAAAATAGTGTTCGGTTCCAAAATTAAAGTAAACCAATTTGTTCAACTTCTTTCTCGAATGGCTGAAGTAGAATCTTACTTTGTTCTTGACAAAAATATGAAATTGAAAGAAAAAGTTTGAGCCTCTTCGCCCTAAGTAAAATGAGCATTCGGCAAGTTGCCTGGAATTTAGTAAGTTACAGTAATAATAAGTAACTTGCCTTGGTGATAAGTAGTAAGTTCCTAAGCAAATTATAATTCAATAGTTGCTGTATTACTGAGAACGTTGCAGTAGTAATTGGTAAGTGGACTTCATTAATTATTAAGTTACTTTAGTAATTATCAAGTTGCTTTAATGATCAGTTAACTTCTTTCAGTGATTAGGAAGTTTGCTTGATAATAAATAAGTTGCCTTTGTAGTTGGTAAAATTCATTAGTGATTGGTAACTTGTCATAATTGACTCGTAATTTCATTTAATAATTGATAAAATTGCCTCTAAGTGAATGGTTAATGGGTTGTCTTTAGTGATAAGTAAGTTGCCTTTTACTGCGCCTTGGCTTTGAGTTTGACTTGTAGAGCAAAACAATTTTCTTTCAGTTGAGAGAACGACAGAGCCCCTGTTGTATTGATTCAACACTGACAGCGGAAACAACGCAGTGTAAATCTTCCCCATGACTGGATCACCATCATGTCGATCTGACCTAAACATTGATATTGCGAGATGACCAGTCCTTAGAGATGCTGTACACCACTGACGGAAGACCTGTGTCTATGGTGTTATGTAGTCTTTGGCGCTTCGCTGTCGCAAACAGAAGACCCGAGTTCGATTCCCTAGAAGGGAGAAATTTTCACCGAGTGGCTAGGATGTTGCATCCCTCTCAGCACGGCTCAGCCCTGAGGTCGGAAGCCCGCCACCTAAATGATCTAAATTGTATCAACGGGGGCGTAAAACACTAACACTTAAATTTACCTACGGAGAAGAATTGGTTGGAATTTATCTTCCCTTAAACACAATTTGGAATCACATTAGCATAGGGGTTGAAATGACCTTGTTTATCTCAGCTAACACAGACTGGCTCGGATACTGCCTGCACCATCGAAGAAGAACAGGGCGCACTCATACGTACATCCCGCCTACGAGAGAATCGAACTCACGCGGTTGGGGGCTCTCGTGATCTA
>NW_004799933.1:4170-6343 GCF_000002075.1 Aplysia californica | reverse complement strand
GCACACACACACACACACAGTTACACATACACACACATACATACACATACAGGCACAAATTTATAATGCTTCAGAAAATCTATGGGGGAGGAGTGTGAGAGGGGATATGACATGTAGTATGCACTATGAGAACCAAAACTCGAAGAGTGCCTTATCAACTTGTCATATTCTTCCATTCATATAAATTCCTCTGCCAGCAGTGCATATCAATGTGTCCAATAACGATTGACGCACCCATTCTTAAAAGCATGTCAAGGGTTAAATCCGAAGTCTGAATGATCTGAAAGAATCTAGGCGTTTATATCGGGCGCACACTAACTCTCTTTGCTCAAACTAACGGCGTCTCAAGAATACGTACGAGTCGTTTGTTTACTCGGCATCTACTTTTACCGCAGCTCAGGCTACTATCGTCAACAACGCGACAGACCGCATCAGGTCGAAGCCTCAAGCTCTCTTTTGAATTGAATCTTTTTGGGTTCTAAAAAGCCCTTTTTGATGTGAGTGTACATTGCGGTCCTTAATCGTCTTCTCCGTTTGCCTTGTTTGGCTAAACTTGGGTCTGGCAAAGTTACCTTGTGTCTGCGCATAAGTGCGTGTCTGTTTGTGTGTCGTATACACGTGTGAGAGTGCATAGGAAGTTCTGTTGCCTCTTTATTGTCACTGATAAGTTAAAGGGCAAAAACTCATTATAAAAGAAAATATCCACATCCCCTTGCATTTTTTTTTAATACACGATCTTGCTATCGATCCATCATTCAGTGTCTTCTCTTATAATACTTTTTTGTTGTTATGAGGTTGAGAGGACCGCTTAGAATCTACCAAATGAGTATTTTAAATCTTACCTGTCCCTAATATGTTATATGTTGCTTTTATCTATTCGTCTTGCCTTTTCTTTGCTATGAATGGTTATTTTCTGGAAGTCGATGCACTTCACTGTAAGTAAAATTATTTCCTTTATCTTTATGCCCGTCACTTTCTTTTTCGTCTTCATACTTTCATGACTTGGCATTATTGTTCCCTTTATTCATGACCTCATTTTTGTCCGTCGTTCAACATGTTCGGGCGCTCCTTGTTTGCTCCTTTCCCATCACTCTGGGTAATGCAGGTAAGTCTGGTTCAAAGTCCCCATTGCAGGGTTCTTGAATGTGGGTTGTTTTGAGAATTTCAAAGCTTTCAATGTATAATTATATTTCGGCCCAGTCAACGATGGAGGTTCTGGTTTGTTTCTTTTTGTTGTTGTTTTTTTTTCAGTAAGTGTTTTACAGCGCTCACAACTGCATAAGATCTTATCATGAGCACGCAGGACACATTAAACATTTTTGGTTGGTAGGACATTTTGAATTTTGCCCGGGTTGCGGCCGAAGCCTACTCTTATCGACTTTAGATCATCAAGGGATCTTTAACGTGCGCAACTTGCACACAGGACCCCCGAGATTTGTCACCCTTGTCCAAGAAGGCTAGGGATCAGGGGTGTGGCTGAAAGACAGCAGTAAGAAGGATCCAAGGAGTAGTAGAAAGGCTTCAAAAAGAGTCAGGAGCCCGGAGGAGGGGGCAAAGGGGGTGAAAGGATGGGGAAAGAAAGTGGAAACGAAAGCAGAGGACAGAAAATTGCTACAGAACAGGAAAGGGGGTGAAAGGAGACAGTTTTTAGAGAAGAACATTTTTCCGTCGCAAGCTGGATTCGAACCCGGGAACTTTGAATGAGAGGAGAACACCTTAACCTCAAGGCCACGAGAGCCCTCGTCCGGCCCTTTAAATAACGTGACAGTTTCGAAATGTACGTTGCAAGACCATACCACACCGTATCAATTAGGTCATCCTGTAACGTGTGGTAAAGATTGCAAGCTAACAACTTCACATGGTTCTCAAATAATATGTTAAACGTACGTCGGGGGCTCTCGTGGCCTCTCATTTAAAGGTGCCGGGTTCGAATCCGGGTAGTGATCCAAAAATTTTCTTCCCTAAATTTGTCTCCTTTCACCTCCTTTCCTGCTCTCTAGCAATGTTCTGTCGTCTGCTTTCGTCTTCTCTTTCTGCCCCCACTACCTCATCTCCTTTGCCCCCTCCTCTAGGCTCCTGATTCTTTCTACAGCCTTTCTACTGCTACTCCTTGGCTTCTTCTTACTGCTGTCTTTCAGCCACACCCCTGATCGTCTGGTAAGAAAGACCTAGC
>NW_004799933.1:0-1378 GCF_000002075.1 Aplysia californica | reverse complement strand
CACACAAAAGGGCCCGTTCTAACTAAAGAGTCCCCTCCCCCCTCCCACACCCCTTCCAGTTGTCACCTCCACTCCGCCCTTTTCACATTGCCCCGCTGAACTCCTTCTGACAAATGACCCGAGTCGAGGGGATTTTTTTGTTTTGGCGAAAAGGGCGGGGTGGGGTGGGGGTTCTGCTATGCGCGGGAACCACGACAGGCCTGTGGCGCGTGATAACCACAATAGTGCCAAAATAGCCTGTACGTCGACGTGGTCCCACATGAGGGGACTCGCAAGCCCTCTCTCAGTGCTTACGGAATGTCGCCGCAGTGCGAGTGGGTAGCCTACGACACACACGACATGGTTCTTTCTTTCTACCTGTGTTCATTTCGTGCTGCTGTTCTGAAGAGTTCGCGCTTTTATTTAGATCCTGTTCAGTACTTCTGTAGGATATAGATCTAGATCTAGAATCTAGCTAGCGCTCCGTAAACCCAGTTCTTTTCTGTTTTTCGCGTAACTTCAATTTCATTTGAGAAGGATTATAGACTTGGTCTACCTGGCCTGGTGATTTGGTACACCGGGTTCGTATTTATTATTTCTGTACAATCCCCTTTGTTGGATGCGCAGTGCACACCGTACCATGTGAGTCTAGTATTACATAACGATTGTGTTGAGTGTTCAATAAACCCTTGTTCAAGTGGGTTATATATTATCTTGATATTGAAGTGTTGTGTGATTTGTGTGACTTATGGTAGGTTTATGTTAAGATATACGTGTGTGCTGATCACAATTCGGAAAGAGAAAGAAAAATGGGTTGCGTGTCGACACGCA
Organism: Aplysia californica; assembly: GCF_000002075.1. Lineage (NCBI taxonomy): Eukaryota > Metazoa > Mollusca > Gastropoda > Aplysiida > Aplysiidae > Aplysia > Aplysia californica. The sequence continues at coordinate 568 of NW_004799933.1, read as the reverse complement.
GCTGATGAACTGGAAAGAAAAACGAAGTCTAATGTTCTTTTTCTCCCTATAAATGGATTCTTGAAAGACTTGTTTCGTAACTTGGGCATTACTGATCTTTATATAGATCTAGATCTAGATCAAAGTGAGGTGGGGTTTTTTTTTAATGATCTCAGTCATCTCAAAACATTATCTACCTCATGGATTCTGAGCTCACGTAGAGATTATCATCATGATTTGAGCGTTGTGGTTTTAGCATTTGACTTTCTGTTCCGTAAGTTTATAATTCACGTCCAAATATGTAGCCTTTTTATTTTAGGGTAAAGATCTTGATTTCTAACATTCTGATATGGCGATTGAAGCATGTGGCTTCAGTTCTTGAGATGGTCCTATTTTGTTCCTTGATTTTGTTACTTAAGTTTCAGTGAGTGCTTACGTCAGTGTTAACCATACACTTGTTTCTAATCAGTGATCAGGTGGAGAATGTGAACTCTCTGTTGTTATATTGTTTCCAATCTTGCGTTCTTCCCTCCCCCCGCCCTTTCCCTGCTCTCTCTCTCTCTCTCTCTCTCTCTCTCTCTCTCTCTCT
>NW_004799932.1:3688-6373 GCF_000002075.1 Aplysia californica | reverse complement strand
CTCTCTCTCTCTCTCCCCTTCTTCTCTCTCTTCCTTTCCCTCTTTCTCCTCACCCCCTTCCCCTCTTTCTCCTCACCCCCTTCCCCTCCAGTGCTCCCTCACGTATACTCTGCCTTTAGGCAAGATAGGCTGGATCAACAGAACAGGTTAATTTAGGTCGTGGCCGTACAAGAATTAAATGTGGGTGGTTGGTGGGTGCTCTGATGTGTTTTGTTCTTTCTTTCCAGCCAAATATCTCTCAGGGTTGGTTGGAGGGCGCCACTTGTAGGTTCTTCTTTTTTACTTTCCCTCTGTCGTTTATGTAAGTCTCTCTTACTTTTTCTCAGTACTAAATGGCCTTTATTGTGTCGATGTGCTTCTTTTTACTCAAACATGCGAACAAACATCGTTATCTTTCATTATTGTGTTGGTTACTCTCTTATAACACCACTTATCTTCAGCATTTGTGTTACCTGAGTTGTAAGAGCCGCTAAACTCTTACCCTGACTAGAATTAAATGTACTTTTTCGCAACCGTAGCATAAAACGAAGACGCGGAGAGGCGTTGTCATGTTCTCGCGATTGAAGTGCTTCATAGATTGTATCTTCAAAATCCGGTGTCGTCTGGTCTGTACCTTTCTATCGCGCCAATCTCTATTGGGAATTTCCGGTACTGGTAAGGAAACATTTGGGAAAATGGCGAGTGCATGTGAACAGGGTGTTTTTTTTTAGACAAAAGAAAAAATAGATTAATGAAATAAAAGATAAATTACTAAATAAGGAGGATGGAATGGTTTTGCGATTCCCCCCCCCCCTTTAATCCCATGCCACAAGGTTTATTACGTTGAATACTTCTGCTATCTTGGGAGCATAATTGACAGAGAGGGAAGAACCGTTGCGGAAATAAAGTCCCGCTTTGGAAAAGCACAGACTGCTTTCATATCTTTGGATAGGATTTGGAAGACCAGAGATATCTCACTTCGAACAAAGCTGAGGATTTTCAATTCAAACGTGAAGTCGGTCCTGTTGTATGGATGTGAGACGTGGAACGCATCGCAGACTTGTTTAAAGAGGATCCAGGTTTTCTTGAACATGTGTCTAAGGAAGCTACTGAGGATCAGATGGACAGACAGGGTCACCAATGTGGAAGTGTTAAGGAAAACAAGACAGATCCCAGTCAGAGATGAGGTAGGAAGAAGGCGGTGGCGATGGATAGGACATACTCTCAGGAAATCAGGCAGCTGCATAACAAAGAAAGTTTTGGACTGAAACCCATAGGGCAAGAGATCAAGGGGAAGACCTCGTGGAACCTGGAGAAAAATCACCGAAATCGATGTACAGAAAAGTGGGAAGACATGGAATGACATCAAGAGGCTAGCTCAGGATAGAGAAAGGTGGAAGGTGTTTGTTCGTTGCCTATACCCTGGTGCAGGGTGAGAAAGGCAATGATGATGACACGGTTTATTGTTTGCTCTCAGGCTCTTGGGAGGTCCTCCAAAAATTCACTTTTGAAAATACGACACAAGAGAAATAGTAGAGAGAAAAATACACCTACCAGACCACACGTAACTGACCCTGTAATCAACCGATCATCCGACTAAAAAAGCAAGAAAAAATCCCAACAAAAAACTAACAAACAAAAACTACAGCAAAAAACAACGCTCAAACGTTCTAAGCACTAGTTATCGACTAGCCTACCGAAAAAAATAGAGTTAAAATGAACTGAATTTAAATGTTAGGGTTTTTGCACCCACATCGACACTGTTTAGATCATTTAGGAGGCGGGCCTCCAGTCCTAGACCAATCCTAGCAAAGAACAGATAAATTTTATTCCCCCCCCCACACACACACACACAGTCACACACTCAGGATTGGAAGTCGGGTCTCTTAGAGTGTGAGAGTGAAGCGCCAAACTGCCACACCAAAGTTCTCTACTTTCACTATTATTTTGTTTCTTTCTTTCTCTTATCCCCCCACCCCCACTCCACCCCAGCATTCGATGACCATTGTTGTGTTGATGTGCTTCTCTTTACTCAAGCAAACAAACAAACAAACAAACAAACAAACAAACAAATAAACAAACAAATAAACAAACGAACAACTCATTCTAGCTGCCAAGTAGACAATCACACATGCAGAACCCAGAAACCCCCAACTAACTTGCTCCCACGACGTTCCCAGTCAGTGTCCGCTCTGGCACTTGCTGGCTCATCGTTCTGACGGGCCGTTGGGAGATAAATTCACGGTTCCCCCAGCCCCGATAAACGTCCAGTGTGCTCTCTCTCTCTGGTTATCACCGCCTCATCCGTCCGAGCCAGCACAAAGATTGTTACTGTTGTCTATAGAGCCGCACGTTCTTGGCGTGTACCGCTGTTTATTTGTACATCTTGAGGGAAATTCCCAGATTGGCGAGCATTTTTGTCCTCCCGAGTGCGAGAGCTTTTTTTTTTTTTTTTTTTTTTGTATCTCGCTGCTAACAGAGGGTGTCTTTCCTTGTATTTCAGAAATGTGTGCACCCTGCCTGTCTTCCTGTTTTTCTGTGGCTTACACGCTATCTATCTATCTATCTATCTATCTATCTATCTATCTATCTATCTATCTATCTATCTATCTATCTATCTATCTATCTATCTGTCTATGTGCGTTTCTGTCGGTAGGTAGGTAGTGGGTGGCTGGATAGGTGGGTAGGTATGTAGGTGTGCGCGCG
>NW_004799931.1:3766-6335 GCF_000002075.1 Aplysia californica | reverse complement strand
ACACCCACACATACACCCACATACTGAACGAGAGAGGGAGAGGGAGAGACAGGCAGACAGAAAGACAGACAAACAGACAGACATACGGACAGGCAGACAGACAGACAGAAGCAGAGTGTGTGCTCTGTGTGTGTGTCTGGAGAGAGTGATAACGGTCATATAGTGCAAGAAAACATGAGTCAGAGAGACAGAAACAAAAGACGGATCGACCAGTCGCACCCTCCACCCACGAGCACTTCTGCTCTCAGTATACAAATGACGTAGGTGCGTGACTCCATTTTCTGCAAATCCAGACTTTTTTATTTTGTTTTGGCTATTCTTTTCTCTTGGTTTGATTGTTTTTGGTTAGGAAACCGTATTTCACCAACTAAAAGATTGTTATATCTGTATGCTTCCCGGGAAGTTGAGAATGTTTCTGAGTGTTCTATGGTCTGCTGGGGTAATAATAATATAGTGTAAAGCGTATAGAGCCTGCTTTCGAGGGGGGACATGCGCTATACAAATGCAATTTATTATTGTTATTATTATTATCTTTCATCGGTTTGTCTCATAGTAGACAGAGAAAAGGAGCAAACTACATCGTAGCACTTTTTCCCATCAAATACCTATCGTCTTGTTCTCTCCTCCTTCTTGTTTGTGTTTGTTGCTCTCTTGTAACCCCTCTAATCTTCGGCACTTATGTGACTTAATGCGTTGCAAGTGCAGTAGAACACTTTCTAAAACTAAAAATAAATTTTTTTAAAAACCAAGAACATTCTCTGTAACGTTTAACACTGTTGCACATATTAGGTTTTTTAAAACTAATTTACAAAATGGCAGCATAAAAAAGAAAGAGAATGAGCAATGATCCGTTGAAAATCTATACACATAGCGACTTCCTTGTGTTGCTATCGTTCCTTCTATTTCTTCACAGTTTCTTTCTTCCCTTGACGTTTTTAACGCCACTGTTGGAAAATTGGCAGTTTCTCAGTTGTTGCACTTACTCCCTTCCCCTCTCCAGATCTTTGATGTTCTGAGGTGTAGAGAATAATATTTTATTTTTTTATATATATATTTTTTTTATTTTTTTTGGGGGGGGGGTTACCCCCGCCGCCAAAGATGAGAGCTCAAATTATACAAAAGAACCATTCTGGGTGATAGATAGATAGATAGATAGATAGATAGATAGATAGATAGATAGATAGATAGATAGATAGATAGATAGATAGATAGATAGATAGATAGGGAGAGAGAGAAAGGCAGAAAGAGAGAGAGAGAGAGAGAGAGAGAGAGAGAGAGAGAGAGAGAGAAAGGCAGAGAGAGAGAGAGAGGGTGGGAGAGACTGAGACAGAGACAGAGACAGAGACAGAGACAGAGGGAGAGAATGATCCATCGAACTTAACACTCTTCACGCAGTTCCAAACCAGTACACCAAGAACACTAGGTTTCGCAACTCTCACACCCCTCAGGTGGTCTAGCGTCAATGTATTGACTGTGAGCTGACATCTAATACGGGGTGCCCACTACGGCTGAGATCGGCCGATCGAGCCGATCGCCCAACTCTATCGCCTCAAAAACAAACGTGTTTGTTTTCAGTTTCACGCGATCGAGTCGGGCGATCGGCCCGATCCAGCCGAAGTGGGCACCCCGTATAAGGGAAACAATGACCGATATCTCTACCTATCCACGTGCGTAATGTTACACTCACAGTGAAAAACATCAGACGCAGTTTCACCTCTTTCAACTTAGATCGGTGATGATTGGCGGGTGTTTTCATGTGGTTTGCTCCGTCTTTCCCATCAAACATACTATATCCTACAGATCTCTCCTCCTCCCTTTTTATATTTCTTACTCTCTCGTGATGCCTCTAATCTTCAGCACGTATATGACCTTATTGTTTTGCAAGACTCTTGCTAAAACGAAAACTTTAAGTTAAAGTAACTAATAATGACTAAGAGCTTGCTGGCCTCGACTGAGACATCTGATAACTAATAATGACTAAGAGCTCGCTGGCCTCGATTTTGCTTAAGACAACACCAGACTGAGACATCTGAGACCCGATAAGTTCTTCATGGGGAAATAAAAAGCGAATAAATTATGATTGATCACGATAATGATTATGTTTGAGGTGACCATTGACAGAATTTATTATATATTATTTGGAGGCAGGCTGCTCTGATTGTGTCTGCTGTAGCCAAACATGTGTGAGTGGGACATATTATAAACGAATAAAAGAAAGAAAGAAAGAAAGAAAGAAAGAAAGAAAGAAAGAAAGAAAGAAAGAAAGAAGTAAACCTATGGGGAAATTTGAGTTACAATGGCAAACGTGCATAAAGTTGACAGAAGAAGGTACTCGATAAAGATAAACTTCCCTATTCAGGCATCGAACTCTTGTCTTTTGAATCTAAACCATCACACCACAAACACCAGTGAACGTCTATATGCTTGGAGAGAGTGTTGGGTTTTTGGGGGTTTTTTTTTTTTCACTGGGCGCGCATGATCGACAAAAAAATACTGATAATAAATAAATAGAATAGCCCTCTAAAGTCTCTGTCTTAGCAAGATTTCCACTAGCAGCTTGCCTGGAAAT
>NW_004799931.1:0-2711 GCF_000002075.1 Aplysia californica | reverse complement strand
TTAATCGATCGGAAAGATCGAATAAGATGTAAGCACATTCATTTAACCAAAGATAGTAAATAACAAGATGGGCCACTCAGCCAAAAAAGTGTCCGCAGGAAGTATGCTCTTTGCTTCAGATGGCGCTGCTGTCTGTTTTGAAGCTCTCTTTCGTTTTTCCAGAAGAAGAATAGGAATAGCACCTCCTTGCGTGCGCAGATTGACTGCTGTTCATCAGCAGTTCGGGTTCGTTCAGTACGGAGTTTTAGTTTGTTTTTTTAATTAATGATCTCTCGCCTTTCATTCTAAAGTCAAATTAAACGAAGAAAACAATCACCCTTTCCTCCGTAACCATTAAAAAAAAGCGTTCTTCCGAAATTCATTCAAAAACTTGCTAGTTTCACTTTGATTTTTTAAACTCAAGTAGGGTAACTCTGTTTGCAAAGAGTGCACTTTTGTGAAGAGGGCGCCACCAAATTTTGAGGACACTTTTTTAATTGGCTCAAAGAGAGAAGTGGCCCATCTTGTTATGTACTATCATTGATTTAACCTAGCTGATGCACCATTTTGCACAGTATTGAAAGGATCCAATGAAAAGAAAGACGAAGGGTTGGACAGGGGGTGGGGCATAGATATTAACAAGAAACCTCCACTAATATACAATTTCTGGGACTTCCTTGGCTTCTCTAACACCAAAAAAGAGATAAAATTGTATTTTAATCTTAAAGCTGCAAGATCTTTTGGCTGACCGTTTTAGTCTCCGCTAAGATAACATAGATATAGGTAAAAGCAAATTTCAATCCCTCCGTTTACCCACCCACCCCGCCCCCCCTCCTCCAATTTTTAAAATAAATTATAAGCGTATTTCTCATATGACGTCACGGCGGCTCAAATGTAGCACAACGGAGAGAGGGGACTCCAGACTGGCATGCTAGGTCAATGAAGTTTTAAATGAATGACTGAAGTTCTACGTTTACCCAAACATAATCTATCTCCATGATTATTTTGCGAGTCATTGTTATATCCATCTAAGCGTCTTGGCCACCCACACAAAGTAAATAAGCATACAGTTATTTAAAAAATTAATATTTTTTGTAAAGTGTTTTACGGCGCTCGCAACTGCATAAGGTCATATGAGCGCACGGGACACACTTAATATTTTCAGTTAGTAGGAAATTTTGAATTTTGCCCGGGTGGTGGCCGAAGCCAACTCTTATTGATTTTAGACCACCAAGGGATCTTTAACGTGCGCGACTTGCCCACAGGCCCTCCGAGATTTTCGTCCTTGTCCGAGAAGGCTAGGTGTAGATCTTTCCTATCAGAAGATCAGGGGTGTGGCAGAAAGACAGCAGTAAGGAGGAGCCAAGGAGTAGCAGTAGAAAGGCTGCAGAAAGAGTCAGGAGCCCAGAGGAGGGGGCGAAGGAGGTGAAAGGGTGAGGGCAGAAAGTTGAAATGAAAGCAGACAACAGAACATTGCTAGAGAGCAGGAAAGGAGGTGAAAGGAGACAGTTTTAGAGAAGAACATTTTTTGGTCGCTACCCGGATTCGAACCCGGAACCTTTGAATGAGAGGCCAACACCTTAACCTCTAGACCACGAAAGCCCCCAAAAATAAATAAATAAAAGTTTAATTAAAACTATGCGCGTAATTAAATTTTTTTAATGGCATTAAAACGATCAAAAGGAAATCAGAAAGGATAAGAAATTGCAGAATCCGCGACAAGAAACAATCTCCGAGAGGAAGGTCATCGGGTACGAACACAGCAGCCATTAATAGACAGCGGTGAGACATCGTGGTGAAATCAGGCGCTCGTCAAAATAGTGAAATCGAAGAAACCGGCACTTTTTCCGACCGTTCAGCAATATTTGTCGAATTTTTATTTTATTTCTGGCTCAGCAACTTTTTCGTTCATTTAAAAACACATTTAAGCGTGAAATTTACTGAAAATTGTAATTACAGGCATACAAAAATGGAAATTTATAGTCTCCGATGACTCTGAAGCTTTTGAAGTCACGAAACTTTGGGCGGCCATTTTCTTGCTAATTTTACCTCTGAAACCAGGCGACCATTATCTCCTTCAATCGCAAATATCTCAACGTCTATTCAAAACAGATGTATGTGTTGTTCACACATCCGGTTTAATGGCGGCTGAGGTCAGTCGCTGTTTCTTAGCTCCTGTGTTATCGGTGATTTTGATACGGATTTCAGTGGAGAAAAGTGGTTGTAAGTGGTGGTAAGAGGTATCATTCGTATACTCAAGTAAGTTTTGATATTTTTGTTGTAATTTGTGCACTGTATACTGTCTTTTCTACTGTCTGCATAATTTTTTCTTCTCAGTGAACCTTGCTTCGAGCACGGTTTCATTGTTGTTTTTTCTATTCCTTCTCGCCTGGCTATCGCGCTGTGTTTTTTTCACTCCCTATCTCACTCTTACTCTTACTTGTTCTTTTCTGTATCCTGATATTACAGTTTCCTTGTTTTAATCATTCTTCTTAGGAATAACCGTCTACTGCTAAGTGAACATGATGGCAAAAAATAACAGTGAATCTGTCCCAGCCTGTTTTTTCTTTGCAGAGCATATTGACCGCTCTGTCACAGGCTACCAAATATGTAAGGCCTGTGAGCAAGTTGCCGGCGAGGGAAGTATTATCGGAGCCCAAAAGCTCTATGGACTGTGAGGATATACCCTGCTACGGTTCAGGCAAGAAACCAACTAATCATTAAGGGCATCA
>NW_004799930.1:0-5847 GCF_000002075.1 Aplysia californica | reverse complement strand
GAAACAGATCATGTCAATAATATTAACCCTTTCCTTGCCCTTAAAAAGGTATGCCTTTTGTTAGGGTAACTATTAGCAATTCTTGTGAGCTCATTAGTACTTTGAACAGTAGGCACCATACTGCCCAGACATGGCCCATTGTTTTCTCAAGTTACAACACCGAAAGGCTTATTAAGAACATCGCTACTTCTGTCTATTGATACAGTCAAACCTGTGTAAGACGGCCACCCATTGTCAAGGAGAAAAGTGGCCGTATAAGACAGGTGGCCGTCTTAGGCAGGATTGATCAAGAAGAAGAAAACAAACCATTCCTTTCTGAGAAAACAAACCATTCCTTTCTGAGGTCCCAACTGAAGGTAGTCGCATTGTTATTGTTGTTGTTGTTATTTTTGTTGTTGTTGTTTTCGCTGGGGTTGTTCTCTCTTTTTTTCTTTTGTTGCCGCTTTTGTGCAAGTGTGACAATAAAACGAAATGTGTCAGACAAGGACGACCAAGTGCTATGGTAAAACAAACACATGTGTCGCTACCATTCGGAGAACGAGCGACGCTTCTGTTACAAGTTCATGTTGACGTCCATTGTTACTTTGTTACATACGGACTGGGTAAACAGTGACCACTCATCTCACTTACGATTTGTGTGTATGAGTTCTGGGCGGGGCTTATGGGTTATGAGGGATCACACGCTTACCTCACCAGCAGCTGAAAATTAATTTTGTTACCTATTGGTTAACAGTGGGAGGGGCCTACGCAACATGATCGGTTGGAGGGACTACCTAACAACAAAGACAGGTGATTAGATTATGACGGCTCGCCCACAACGCAAGGGGACAGTGCACAATTTATGACAAAACGTAATGGAGTCACTAAGGTGGCCGTCTTAGTCAGGTGTTATTGCTTTGTATGATAGGGGTTGTGTGTTAAAATATGGTGGCCGCGGCCGCGTTAGACAGGTGCCCGTTTTACACAGTTAAATTATATAGAAAAAACGCAAAGGGGGAAATGGAAAGTGGCCGTTTGTACAGGTGGCCGTCTTATAGAGGTGGCTGTCAGGGCAGGTTTGACTGTATATACTATAATCTCACAGTTTAATTTTTTCGAACCCTAAGAGAGGCCTTGATGAAAAAAGTGACGTAATCGGAGGTGTTCTACAATTTCCAATTTCCACTTTTTTCTGCTCCCGAGGCTTTATAATAACTTCTCTGTAGTCATGTTATCATCTTACACATAATTAGTTTTGTGCTGTACTGTTATCCTCAAATGAGATCAAATTTGTTTTTCAGTAGTCTATACGTCTCCCGCTCCAGGACAGTTTGGATCCCCAACTCCCTCTCCTAGTGCTGGACAGTTTGGATCCCCAACTCCCTCACCTAGTGCTGGACAGTTTGGATCCCCAACTCCCTCACCTAGTGCTGGACAGTTTGGATCCCCAACTCCTGGTTCTAGTCAGCCATGTGTCTCTGGATGGTCCTCGTGGATAAATGAACATTCTCCAGTGGGCACTGATGGTGATAATGAGAAGATGAGTAAAGAAGAACTAGCCAAGTTTTGCCCCAATGGAAAAATCACAGACATCCAGTGTATTGACGCACAAACTGGAGATGATTCAACCAGTCTGGCAGAAGCCTCCTGTACTGTGGAGGGAGGACTTTCATGTACAAGCCTTCCTTTCCCTGGCATCCCTCCTTGTCATGACTACAAGATCAGATACATGTGCACCTGTTCAGGTGAGGTGACTGTTTACATCCGACAATATTTCCTTTGTATCTAGATGTTGTCCCCAAAATATACATTATTATGTTCCTTAACAGTCCTACCTTCAGCGTAGAGTGTTTAAATCAATGTTTGGGTCCACACTGCCATTATCAAGTATAAATTTAGTATAGTTTTGTCATTATATCTTTTTTTATTATTTAAGTATTAAAGTTTGTCATTATAATATCTTTGTTCGTTATCTAAGTGTAAACTATTGACATTGGAATTGTTATATTTTGAATATCTCATACCATCATTTTATAACATTGAAGGACTTTTATTTGGCCCAGATTCACAATCAGATGAGTATATAAATTTAGCCTCTTTAACTTGTCCAGCTGCTCTTTTTTTGGATCACCACAAGTCCTTCATTGGCCTTATACTTTTCTGAAAAAATAGAAATTGTGTTTATTAAAATTAGTTAACTATTGATATACCTACCTTATTGTCTCTGTCGTTCTCAAGAGTCTTCCCCTCATTAGTGTTAGCTTATTTCCTTTCGACTGAAAACTCTCTTACATATATTGAGGTTAGTTTTCTGAACTGCTAATCAGCTCTGCTGAGGAGTCTTGTAGATCCATACTTTATGAAGACGTTCTGTGTTAAATTCTTACTGAAGCCTCGTTCTTGAAGATTGTGCGAAGATTGTGGTGGATATTATAAATCTTACTCTTTGGTTAATTGCTTTCATTTTTTTTTAAAAGAAAGGTAATTTGTCTTTTTAAAATTCTTGTGTCCTTCTTTCAGAGTAGGCTACTGTATCCGTGTTTCTCCCAAAATTCAAATCATACTTTATCAGTGGAAGTAATGATGAATCTCATAGCATGAGGGATAATTCAATTCAAACCTATCAGAAAATATGTGCATATAAGATGCTTTTTTTTTCTGAAGCTAACCCAACACCTAGTGCTGGACAGTTTGGATCCCCAACTCCCTCACCTAGTGCTGGACAGTTTGGATCCCCAACTCCCTCACCTAGTGCTGGACAGTTTGGATCCCCAACTCCCTCACCTAGTGCCGGACAGTTTGGTTCCCCAACTCCTGGTTCTAGTCAGCCATGTGTCTCTGGATGGTCCTCATGGATAAATGAACATTCTCCAGTGGGTACTGATGGTGATAGTGAGAAGATGAGTAAAGAAGAACTAGCCAAATTTTGCCCCAATGGAAAAATCACAGACATCCAGTGTATTGACGCACAAACTGGAGATGATTCAACCAGTCTGGCAGAAGCTTCCTGTACTGTGGAGGGAGGACTTTCATGTACAAGCCTTCCTTTCCCTGGCATCCCTCCTTGTCATGACTACAAGATCAGATACATGTGCACCTGTTCAGGTGTGTTGACTGTTTACATCCGACAATATTCCCTTTGTATCTAGATGTTGTCCCCAAAATATACATTATTATGTTCCTTAACAGTCCTACCTTCAGCGTAGAGTGTTTAAATCAATGTATGGGTCCATACTGCCATTATCAAGAACAAATTTTGTATAGTTTTGTCATTATATCTTTTTTTATTATTTAAGTATTAAAGTTTGTCATTATATCTTTGTTATTATTTAAGTATTAAAGTTTGTCATTATATCTTTGTTCGTTATCTAAGTGTAAACTATTGACATTGGAATTGTTATATTTTGAATATCTCATACTATCATTTTATAACATTGAAGGACTTTTATTTGGCCCAGATTCACAATCAGATGAGTATATAAATTTAGCCTCTTTAACTTGTCCAGCTGCTCTTTTTTTGGATCACCACAAGTCCTTCATTGGCCTTATACTTTTCTGAAAAAAAAAGAAATTGTGTTTATTAAAATTAGTTAACTATTGATATACCTACCTTATTGTCTCTGTCGTTCTCAAGAGTCTTCCCCTCATTAGTGTTAGCTTATTTCCTTTCGACTGAAAACTCTCTTACATATATTGAGGTTAGTTTTCTGAACTGCTAATCAGCTCTGCTGAGGAGTCTTGTAGATCCATACTTTATGAAGACGTTCTGTGTTAAATTCTTACTGTAGCCTCGTTCTTGAAGATGGTGCGAAGATTGTGGTGGATATTATAAATCTTACTCTTTGGTTAATTGCTTTCATTTTTTTTTAAAAAAAGGTAATTTGTCTTTTTAAAATTCTTGTGTCCTTCTTTCAGAGTAGGCTACTGTATCCGTGTTTCTCCCAAAATTCAAAACATACTTTATCAGTGGAAGTAATGATGAATCTCATAGCATGAGGGATAATTCAATTCAAACCTATCAGAAAATATGTGCATATAAGATGCTTTTTTTTTCTGAAGCTAACCCAACACCTAGTGCTGGACAGTTTGGATCCCCGACTCCCTCACCTAGTGCTGGACAGTTTGGATCCCCAACTCCCTCACCTAGTGCTGGACAGTTTGGATCCCCAACTCCCTCACCTAGTGCCGGACAGTTTGGATCCCCAACTCCTGGTTCTAGTCAGCCATGTGTCTCTGGATGGTCCTCATGGATAAATGAACATTCTCCAGTGGGCACAGATGGTGATAATGAGAAGATGAGTAAAGAAGAACTTGCCAAGTTTTGCCCCAATGGAAAAATCACAGACATCCAGTGTATTGACGCACAAACTGGAGATGATTCAACCAGTCTGGCAGAAGCTTCCTGTACTGTGGAGGGAGGACTTTCATGTACAAGCCTTCCTTTCCCTGGCATCCCTCCTTGTCATGACTACAAGATCAGATACATGTGCACCTGTTCAGGTGAGTTGACTGTTTACATCCGACAATATTTCCTTTGTATCTAGATGTTGTCCCCAAAATATACATTACTATGTTCCTTAACAGTCCTACCTTCAGCGTAGAGTGTTTAAATCAATGTATGGGTCATTATATCTTTTTTTATTATTTAAGTATTAAAGTTTGTCATTATATCTTTGTTATTATTTAAGTATTAAAGTTTGTCATTATAATATCTTTGTTCGTTATCTAAGTGTAAACTATTGACATTGGAATTGTTATATTTTGAATATCTCATACCATCATTTTATAACATTGAAGGACTTTTATTTGGCCCAGATTCACAATCAGATGAGTATATAAAATTAGCCTCTTTAACTTGTCCAGCTGCTCTTTTTTTGGTATCTCCACAAGTCCTTCATTGGCCTTATACTTTTCTGAAAAAAAAAAAATTGTGTTTATTAAAATTAGTTAACTATTGATATACCTACCTTATTGTCTCTGTCGTTCTCAAGAGTCTTCCCCTCATTAGTGTTAGCTTATTTCCTTTCGACTGAAAACTCTCTTACATATATTGAGGTTAGTTTTCTGAACTGCTAATCAGCTCTGCTGAGGAGTCTTGTAGATCCATACTTTATGAAGACGTTCTGTGTTAAATTCTTACTGAAGCCTCGTTCTTCGAAGATTGTGGTGGATATTATAAATCTTACTCTTTGGTTAATTGCTTTCATTTTTTTTAAAAAGAAAGGTAATTTGTCGTGTTTTTAAAATTCTTGTGTCCTTCTTTCAGAGTACTGTGTCCGTGTTTCTCGTAAGATTCAAAGCACACTTTATCAGTTCAAGTCATGAGGAATCTCATAGCATGAGGGATAATTCAGTTCAAACCTTTCAGAAAATATGTGCATATAAGATACTTTTTTTTTCTGAAGCTAACCCAACACCTAGTGCTGGACAGTTTGGATCCCCAACTCCCTCACCTAGTGCTGGACAGTTTGGATCCCCAACTCCCTCTCCAAGTGCTGGACAGTTTGGATCCCCAACTCCCTCACCTAGTGCCGGACAGTTTGGTTCCCCAACTCCTGGTTCTAGTCAGCCATGTGTCTCTGGATGGTCCTCATGGATAAATGAACATTCTCCAGTGGGCACTGATGGTGATAGTGAGAAAATGAGTAAAGAAGAACTTGCCAAGTTTTGCCCCAATGGAAAAATCACAGACATCCAGTGTATTGACGCACAAACTGGAGATGATTCAACCAGTCTGGCAGAAGCTTCCTGTACTGTGGAGGGAGGACTTTCATGTACAAGCCTTCCTTTCCCTGGCATCCCTCCTTGTCATGACTACAAGATCAGATACATGTGCACCTGTTCAGGTGAGTTAACTGTTTACATCCG
>NW_004799929.1:5133-6402 GCF_000002075.1 Aplysia californica | reverse complement strand
ATGGGACAACATGGGACAACATGGGACAACATGGGACAACATGGAGCAACATCAACATGGGACAACATCAACATGGGACAACATGGGACAACATCAACATGGGACAACATCAACATGGGACAACATGGGACAACATGGGACAACATCAACATGGGACAACATGGGACAACACAAATCGCAGCCAACTTGATCATTATAAGACGTGGCTTGAGATTTATTGGACAAAACTTTAGATTTATCAAAACTAATTCATTAACAGAATTTGAAAGACCAAAGTTTAGATTTATGAAAACTAATTCACAGAAAAATCATGAAAGATCAAGCTACAGATTTCTTCAACATGTTTCCACAAAGAATGTGCAATGGGGGGTCCAGTTGACACCAACAATTTTTTCAATTTTTTCACCTTTGGCTGCGTGCGGAAAAGTGACGTATAAAACAGCTGTCACGACTACTGTGTAGATTTACATGATTGTCTCAACAATACAAAGAGTAACAATGGCACAATGGGGGTGGAACGGTGACTAGAACAATGTTTTATTTACTTTGTCGGAACAGGTGAGTTTCTTTCCCTCCAGTCCAGCTCACAACACGACCAACACATCATTTATTGATGTCTCAGCAAAACAATAGACTGGCAACAAGAATGATACAAGTTCGTTTTTTCTCAATTCTAAACCAATGTGCCAGGATCCGGACAATAAAGATGTATCTTATAATATCTTATTTATGTTCATTTCCTTGGCCTGTGACCACTCCAAGACCCTCCCAAACAGGCGGGAGTGGAAGAGCATTGTGGGCCAGTTTTGACACGTGACATTTCATTATCCACTAGAGGGGGGATCAACATGAGTGGGTGATTACATTACACACATTTGGACATGTTTTACGTGTATGTGCAGGTGTTTGTTTAAACAGGTACATATACACTTCAATGTACGTCTTACGTATGTGCACATAACTATATACAAATGTGTAGAGAAATATGTACGTGCATGTGTTGTATATGTATATATATACACACTTAAATGTACATATATTATATCTTAAGTATGTTTGTTTAGTATAGGGTTTTACGGCGCTCGCAACTGCATAGGTCATATGAGCGCGCGGGACACACCTAATACTTTTTCATTGGTAGGAAATTGTGAATTTTGCCCGGGTGTCGGCCAAAGCCTACTCTTATCGATTTTAGACCACCAAGGGATCTTTAACGTGCGCAACTTGCACACGGGCCCTCCGAGATTTTTCGCCCTTGTCCGAGAAGGC
>NW_004799929.1:3798-4217 GCF_000002075.1 Aplysia californica | reverse complement strand
TCGCTACCCGGAATCGAACCCGGGACCTTTGAATGAGAGGCCAACACCTTAACCTCTAGGCCACGAGAGCCCCTATCTTAAGTATGTACATGTAACTATATGCAAATGTGTATAGAAATATTGTATATCTGTAAAGAGATTCTATGATAACAGCAGAGACTTCCCAGTTAGGACGACACTTCACCATGACAAGTGCATGTACCAACCAGCTCAGAGCAGGAGACTTGGCGAAACCATCAAAGACTAGAACAATCTGAACACTTGACGAAACCATCAAAGACAAGAACAATCTGGAGACTTGACGAAACCATCAAAGACTAGAACAATCTGGAGACTTGACGAAACCATCAAAGACTAGAGGAGAACAATCTGAACACTTGACGAAACCATCAAAGACTAGAGGAGAACAATCTGGACAC
>NW_004799929.1:0-1220 GCF_000002075.1 Aplysia californica | reverse complement strand
AGATCATGTTGGGGTTAATGTGAGACAGCAGTCAGATCATGTTGGGGTTAATGTGAGACAGCAGTCAGATCATGTTGGGGTTAATGTGAGACAGCAGTCAGATCATGTTGGGGCTACTGTGAGATAGACCATTCACTGTCCCGGGCATGTGTAGGCTTGCAGAGATAATACAACCAACCACATTCTCCATTACCACCAGCACCACTACTTCTGTCTTTCTCTCCGCTGATTCCGTCTGTCTATCTTTCTTTCTCCCGGCAACAAATGACCGTTATTGCACCAATGATCTATATGTTTACCCAATCCCACCAGCTAGATAAAAAACAATAAATCAGTATCGCTGACGTCAGCCTCAAACTGAAAGAAGCAGCAAAAGATAAGACTTACCACGACAGATAGGACGTAGTTTCATTTATTGGCGTCTAATCTTCCCTAAATCCTACCCACACTCACGACAAAACACCTGTAGACAAACAAAACTTCTCCACTGTGTACTGTGTATATATATCCGAGTTCCCCACGGTACCCCTGACAAGTGGAAGACAGGAGTGCCAGATAAGCAAAACGGAAAACAAACAGAAAAACGTGCAGATAATGTCGGCGTGGATTATCCCCGGGATCAGGACGTGGAGGAGCTACACAGCGACACTACCGACCACACCACTCTGGTGCCAGGAAGGAGGGGGGGGGGGAGACAGACACTGTGAACGTACACTACAAGCACCTGTTGTATTCTGAGTGTGAGAATCAATGGATCTGAGAGTCGTTATACAACATGATATTGTTTCTCTTTGGCTTGTATCTCGGTCAGTCTGAGAAGTTGACAACTGAATCAAAACAAAACATTAAAAAACAAAAACAAGGAAGTTTTGTGACTTGAAGGGGGAGACACTTTATCGAGAGCAAAAACGTCAGAAACTCTCATTTATTTTCTCTACACAAACGCAATCGATTTGACCCCCCCCCCCCTAACCCAAAAAAAATAATTAAAAAAACAAAAATATCAGAACAACAATCACAACAACAATCACAACAACAATCACAACAACTCATTTTGTCGGATTGCCAACAACGCCTGGACAGAACAAATCAATCACCGGGATAATTTACCAGTGGGAAAAAAATCTCACAGCCGGAGCCCAAGGGAGTTAAAGTTTCCATAACATCTGACAGCCCAAGCCCATGGGAATTAAAGTTTCCATAACATCTGACAGCCCAAG
>NW_004799928.1:2021-3621 GCF_000002075.1 Aplysia californica | reverse complement strand
CTCCTTCTTTTTTATGTATGTGACTCTTTTGTAACACACAATCTAATCTTCGGCACTTATTTGACCTTATTGTGTTGCAAGTGCCGTAAAACTTTTACTAAAACTAAACTGATGCACGTGAGTTTGCTACTAATTAAATGTATAACTGCCTACTACAACTCACTGATCAGACTCTTTCCCCCGTTAGCTAGGTTGGCGGGTGCTCTGGTGTGGTTTGCTCCTTCTTTCCTATCAAACATCTATCATCCTTATCTACCCTCCTTCTTTTTTATGTTTGTTATTCGCTTGTAACACCTCTAATCTTCTGGCGCTCATATGACCTCATGCAGTTGCAAGCGCCGTAAAACCTCTACTAAAACAAACAAAGTCTGTTTTACCTGCTTGTTAGGTTGGCCGGTGCTCTGGTGTGGTTTACTCCTTGTTTCTTATCAAACATAATACGTGTATAATATGAGAGGCGTGCTGACGAAATGAGTCACTTCTCACAATCCACAAATGGAGATATTTAGCCAAAAATCTACACTTGAGTCAAATTTCTAGGTTTGCTGTTGATGCAATAT
This sequence comes from Aplysia californica, assembly GCF_000002075.1. Classification (NCBI taxonomy): domain Eukaryota; kingdom Metazoa; phylum Mollusca; class Gastropoda; order Aplysiida; family Aplysiidae; genus Aplysia; species Aplysia californica. Next base: position 3,061 of record NW_004799928.1, on the reverse strand, counting down.
TCATGAAGTATTGAATGCCTTTTGTTATTTCATACTAACAAATTGTAAAAACTTAACCTATGAGCGTGATGTATCTATTTACATAGGGTTCAAATCCGAGAAGTGACTCATTTAGTCAGCACACTTCTCATATCGTCCTTATCTTTCTCCCTTCTTTTTTATGTTTGTTACTCTCTTGTAACACCTCTAATCTTCTGGCGCTCATATGACCTTATGCAGTTGCGAGCAACGTAAAACCTCTACTAAAACTAAAAAACATAATATGTCGTCCTTATCTTTCCTCTTTCTTTTCCTCAAATTTTAGTTTTATGTTACTCTCTAGTAACAATGTAACTCTCTAGTAACAATGTTACTCTCTAGTAACACCTCTAATGCCTGTTTTGCTTTAGTACGGTTTTACGGCGCTTGGAAAGTGAGTGCTCCATAAGGTCATATGAGCGCCAAGGGTGGATGTCAACAGAAAAGTCAAAATGGGGAATCAGACTTACTCTGCTCACCTCTCATTTACAATTCTACTGTTCATAAGAACATGTTCATATCCTCACTTTCGGAATGGCCTAACGACGACTTAAGTCAGTAGCACTGCCCTGGGGGAGGGGAGCTCTATAAGGCTTTGTGCTTATAGTACCTTTTTGTATTGCAGGCGACTTATCTCTCCGTCTTCTTTTCCTTTCCAGTAACACCTCTGATATTCGACTTTTTATGACCTCTTTTTGTTGCAAGTGCCGTAAATGTCTAACAGGGGGCTCTCGTGGCCTATACAGGTGAAGGTGTTCGCCTCTCACTCAATAGGTCCCGCGTTCGAATCTGGATAGGGCCAGAATTTTTTCTTCTCTAAAATTATCTCCTTTCACCTCCTTTCCTTCCTGCTCTTCCAATGTTCTGTCGTAAAAAAAATCTGTCGTCTCCACTTTCTGCCCTCACCCCCTCACCTCTTTTGCCTCTGTTTCTTTCTTACTGCTGTCTGTCGGCCACACCCCTGATCTATCCCTTTCCTCCCCCTCCTCTCCTCCTCCCCTCCCCCTTCCCTCCCCCTCCCC
>NW_004799928.1:0-1061 GCF_000002075.1 Aplysia californica | reverse complement strand
TGATGATGATGATGATGATGATGATGATGAGGAGGAGGAGGAGGAGGAGGATGAGGAGCAGGAGTAGTAGTAGTAGTAGTAGTAGTAGGAGGAGGAGGAGGAGGAGGAGGCTTCGGCCGCCACCCGGGCAAAATTCAAAAATTCCTACCAACTGAAAATATTAGGTGTGTCCTGGGCGCTCATATGACCTTATGCAGTTGCGAGCGCCGTAAAACACTTTACAAAAACAAAAAAACCCACACACATAGGACATTTGTGCATCGAACCCGGATACTAATTTCTCCCCTGTGGGACGGACCCAACGACTTGGGCCGACCGACCGATCCGACCCACAGACAGAAAATACTCGGCGCGTGCAATACGTGGTGCAGGGATCACGCCACTGGTGGGGAAAATTCAGTAGCTCGTGTTATTAACTAATTAATTAATTATTTAATTATATTTCTTATTTTTTCTTGGTAAATGTTACGGCGTTCCCCAACAGAATAAGGTCATATGAGCGCGCGAGACACATTAAACATTTTCGGTTGGTAGGAATGTTTGAATTATGCTTGGGTGGCGGCCGAAAACTACTCTTATCGATTTTAGACGTCCAAGGGATCTTTAACGTGCGCAACTTGCACACGGGCCCTCCGAGATTTAAAAAAAAATCTTGTCCGGGAAGGCTAGGTGTAGATATTTCCTACCAGAAGATCAGGGGTGTGGTTGAAAGAAAGCAGTAAGAAGGAGCCAAGGAGTAGCAGTGGAAAGGCTGCAGAAAGGGTAAGGATTGAAACACCCGACTCTAGTTGTGCGTAACCTGAATGTCCTCGCCCCCGGAGATGGTTGGGTTAATGTCCCTGTAGCTTGTGACTTGGCCGCGCTAATCCCGTACCCCAAATAGACTGAGCCGTGACGAGTTCCCAGAGGTTTGGAGTGGGTGGGGGTGGGGGGTGGGGAAATAAAGGAATGAAGTTGAAAAGAAACTAGCGAGCGACACCTACTCGTGTCTGCGCTAGCGTATTTAAAAACCTATAATAACTTGCTATTGAATGTTGTATGTGGCCTTTTCAGGCGGATTA
>NW_004799927.1:4584-6384 GCF_000002075.1 Aplysia californica | reverse complement strand
TGGATGGATAGATAGATAGATAGATAGATAGATAGATAGATAGATAGATAGATAGATAGATAGATAGATAGATAGATAGATAGATAGATAGATAGAGTGGGTGTAAGAGATAGATTGAGAGGCGGGAAAAAAGAGAGATAGAAAGGGACATGAAAGAATAAGAAACAAAGCGAGAGGTAACAGAGAGAGACATAGAGACTAGCAAAGATAGAGAAAGGTAGAGAGAGGGTGGCAAATGAAGGTATGATGATGCAGAAACAGATAGACAGAGGAAACAGTTAGCAACAATGGCTACAACAACAATTAATAGACTCACCGGTGCGTGATTTATAGCTTTGCGTTTTGAGGTAATCCACTTCAGCTAATTTACTTTTATCACCGTAGGAAGACGAGACGGGAATTTCGGGAATTTTTTCCGACAACTTAATTAACAATCCAAACCTTTCGTGACGTCAGCGTCACAAAAAAAGTATTCCCAAAAATTAGCGAGCAATTTGCAGTCACATTTAACTCGGCTGAGAATTACGAAAGAAAACATAGGCAGCTGCAGAGTTTATTGGCAATTATTCGATCCATATTATTAAAAGAAATCCAGGCTGAGTAATAACATATTGGTACAAAAAATGAACTAATATTTTTAAAAAAATAATAACACCCCTACATAAACAGATTAGAAACGATATGCCAAACAGAAATGACACGGTCAATTTCTTGTCTTCGTGAATAAATCAACTTTGTGCTATGAGATTTGTTGACAAAAGAGAGGAGAAAAAAAGAACCGTAGTCGAATTTGAGGAACCGGAGCAATAACAAAAAGTCTGATTTCTTGAAATGTTGTTGGTTTAACCTAAACTAATATCTGTAAATAAAATCCCAGTGTTCTCATTCTTGATAAAAGTCTGTTGCCATGGAAACTTGCCATGGAGACTAGAGATGCTGATGACGCATGCGATATTTGAAAATAGCAAGAGAACTTGATACATTTTAGTAGCATAAAGATCGTTTTTTGGCCTATGTGTAAGGGTACTCCGACCCTGCATATCAAGACCAGCCAGGCTGAATGAGTTACAACACACTAACAGACAGACAGAAAAATAAACAAAACAACCTTCCCACACTGGTGATCAAACTCATGTCTTCTACGTGTGAAGGCCGACCACCTAAACAAGGCGCTCTGATATGAAGTGTGAGGACTCCAGGAAAACAGAATTATTAGGGTCGTGAAGGGATTGAGAGCGGTACCTTTGGGAAACGAGGCTGCTGTTCTTATCACTAAGGCGTGGCGTATTTAACTTGTAAAGCGTGAGAAGAGATTTCTTTTAGTTTTCGTAAGCGTTTTACAGCACTTGCAATACAATTAATTAGGTCATACAAGTACCAAAGCTGGGTAACAAGACAGTAACAAACATGAAAAAGGAAGGATGGGAGATATATTATAACGACGATGTTATGTTTGATAAGAAAGGAGCACTCTTTCTTTACTTTAAAAAAAAACAACAACCCCAGAACAAACCAATCCATACACCCAGTCACATGCTTGGTTTAAGAGCAAAGACAAACATTCTCCTATTTTGAATAAATAATGGCTTTTGTGCTCTTTTTTGAAATCCTCATTGCTTACAGGATTTAAAATGCAGTGCTTGGATTCAGGGAGCATTCTTCACCCGATTATTATTGTGCTAGCACAAAGCAGAAGCTACGTTTTGATTGTTCTTACTCTTTTGAATTATTGCCCTTTGTGTATGAAATATGAAACAACCTGTCACTTGTCACTCTCTCTCTCTCTCTATCTATCTATCT
>NW_004799927.1:0-4112 GCF_000002075.1 Aplysia californica | reverse complement strand
CCGTCTCTCTCTCTCTCTCTCTCTCTCTCTCTCTCTCTCTCTCTCTCTCTCTCTCTCCTCTCGAGCCCCTTTCCCTCTTCCAGTGCCTTCAGCACAAAGAAAAAAAAGCCTAAGAAATCTTCCCCTAACGGGTGATGGATTCTGAAATCAATGACACGCCTGAACTCTCGCTCAAGCTGCTGGAGGACTGGAGGCATTGAGGGCACCAGTTTTGCTTCTATTGCTAGCATATGAGCTAGAAGGGGGCAAAAGAGGCCATTGAATGCCCTGAAATAATTGTGAGATCAGCTCAGTGAAGGAATCGAATCATAAACCAATCAGTTGATCGATCTGAACCACGGGCGTTTTGTGGCCACGTTTTGGTGTGGTCAGGCGAAAGATATCGACCGGGGGATCAACGAATCGGACAGGGTGGGTGCACGGCGCCCGCACAGGCTTTTGATGTGCGACTTAAGAAGAAGAAGAAGAGGGATGGAGGCGGCAAGGGATGAGGAGCACTGGGTGCTCTCCTCAGCAATAAGATTCATAACTCTTGAGCTAACATTCCCCGCCGGGCTTATCCATCAATGTTTTTTTTTCTTCCTCAACGTTTCATTTGAAGCCTAGAGTGCACATTTATAGCAGAGTAAATGTCCAGATAAGAATACATAATATAATATTGCTAACCAAAAGGCCTTGGACATCTAGCTCTCAAGGGGAAATACAAGGTAATGAAAGCAGGAGTAGAACCAGAGCAATTTCCTTGACAGCCTGAATAGATGGGTGACGGAGAAAGACCAGGATAGTATGGGTTTTTTTTTTCAAGAGTATCCAAGCTTTGAAATGAATGGCGAATCATGACCACCGAAGTCTGTTTCAGATCTGGTACTTGATGGTCATGATGATGACTGCTAACCTTGACCACGAGGAAACCCACGAAATAGACACGGTGATAGTAAAAGGTTATCTCTAATAGCGGGAACTTGTTAAAGCACCAACAGCAGGAACAAACTTCATTAATCGCGACCTCAAAGATAGCAATGACAAAGGTAAAGGCCACAACTCCTTTGAAAAGAACAAAAACGTTTTTGTGTGTTGAGTATGGGGTGCTCAGTACGTATCAACAAACTCAAAAATACGGATTATTGTTATTATTATATATTTCTTCCCATGGTAAAATTGTATAGCGTTTCTACCGCTGTGTTAGTTTCAACAACTCAAAGAATTAATAGTTGGAGCAGGTGTAGGAGTTACTTACGTCACCCTGGGCTTTCTCCTCCTCCGAGGGATGACCATTTTCTTGAACTTCTTGTAGACGGCCGCCATAGTTGGCGAACATGCATGGGTCAAAGGTGGCCTCGCTTCCGGTAACAAGGAATGTGAGATCCCGTTGGGTACTCTCCCCATATTACATCATTTTCACAAGCATGGCCTCTCTTCTGGCTGCTAGAAGGAGTAGTTGTACGATAGTATTCCTTAGAGCGATGACAGAAACAACATCCACCCAACTTTCTCTTGTCGTTGCCAAAATAGAAGACGAAATAGTATCCGAGCGCTGAAATACCTTCATCCAGAACACACAATGACGTAATATCCGATAGAACAACAAAAGCGCTTTCACTCGAAGAAGAATGTAATCCAAAAAGTCGGAATTCACTTTGTGGAGACTTGGCGTTTTGACTTGAATGACTTGATGACGTGTGATCGCAGCGGGCGCGAAGATCGGAGCAGATAGGAAACAATGAGCTCCAAATAGATGCTGGGGTGTTGGTGGTAGATACAGGTTTCTGTAAGTGAAGACACTCACAGCAGAACGCAGAATAAACGCCGAGAAGAAATATTGTATCGTTTTGCCCGTGAATCAGTGAGGTGACGCACACTTTTTCGAAACTTTCCATGCTACGGTATCAGGCATTTCGGGAAATATGTTCAAGAAGATTCCCTATTTTTTTCCTTTTAGAAAGCAGAATGCCGATATTACAAACTGAACAAAAAAAAAGGAACCCCCCCCCCAAAAAAAAACCAACAACCCCCCAACAACAACAAAAAACAAATTGGGAATTTGTTTACAAAAGAATTCATGTTTTCGATAAAATGCGATCAGTGACAAAAATAGAGAGCTGATACGGAGAATGGAAGAGTTTGAAAGGGTTCCAATAGATACGGGAGGGCGCAGAAGAATAGAACATAATAGACTAAGCGGTTGCACGTGCAATAGAAGATAACAAAACAATTCGATAAAGCAAAATAAAAACTCTGACATAAATTAAGCTTGATTTCGACTGTTGTAAGAAGGAAGAAGATATTGCATGAGCGAGGGCAGGGGAGACATTTTCATCACAAAAGAAAAAGAGCACATGCCAATAGACAAAAAGAAAAACACAACAAAACACTTTAAAAGACCGTTCTGTTAAAATAGAAGCTCAAACATCCTTCCTTTTGCATTAAATGTTATGTCTAAATAGTTATAGTTCCATGGTCATTGAACAGAAAACGCGTGTTCGAAAAAGTACGAGGGGTTGGGGGGATGGAATGTGTGCATGTGTGTGTGTGTGTGTGTGTGTGTGTGTGTGTGTGTGTGTGTGTGTGTGTGTGTGTGTGTGTGTGCGTATGTATGCGTGTGTGTGTGTGCGTGTGTGTGTGTGTGCGTAAGGGAAGGGGGAGGGGGGGGTAGGTCGGAGAGTGATAAGATGCAACGGCATAAAATATTTTTTATAAATAATAATATAATCCCAACCCGAACAATAATTGACGTTGAACCTGCGGTATGAGCGATTCTCAACGGCCAAGCTCTCTCCACGTACAGAAACAGATAGAAATACTGCATTGTAACAGAATCGAGCTAAAGAGAATGAAAATAGCAATGAAAAAGATTAGCCCTGATCAGTGAACGCTAGCCCTTGACAGCAGATACGAACACGGAATGATAGCAAACGAAAATAAAACGAAGATTGAACGCTGGGAGAAGGAGGCCAGCACAGATAAACCATGGAGGGAGGGTGGGAAGGTACGGCAGGCTTAGGGAGAGAAGTCATACAGCAGATAGAGGGAGATTCAATAAATCATATTTCTTTCACATCAGCTGAAAAAAGATGGAAGTTTGGAAGTAAGACCAGGGGAGTATCGGGGAGAGGGAAAAGGGAAAGGGTGAAACGGGGTGGGGGCGCACTGTGATTGAGGGCCGCAAGGGGGAAGAAATTGGCGAGGAGGGAGGTGGGGAGGGGGAAGAGAGCGTATGACGTAGGAAAGCAGTGTTTTGCCCCCCCCCCCCCCCAAGCCTACCACCACCCCCTTTGCGGCCTGTTTGGTGGTTAGGGGCAGTTTCCTGGTCTGGTAGAAATGCCGTTTCCTGTTTTATTGTCCGGAACAGAGGAAAGGTCTTTACGCGTTTCGGACCTTCCACGAGAAGCAGGCGTGTTGACTAAATCTGGGTTAATTGTACGAGATAACAACCTCGGCGTAACAGTTCTAGAGCAAATAAACAAGCATAATATACGATCCAACATCTAGTCGGTTCATTCTTACTACATTTTGTATCCCCCTCCCCCCTCTCTCATCTCTGTCTCCCACTCTCTCTGTCTGTCTATCCATCCATCCATCCATCCATCCATCCATCCATCCATCTATCTATCTATCTATCTATCTATCTATCTATCTATCTATCTATCTATCTATCTATATATCTATCTATCTACCCATCCTTCCATCTGTCTATCTATCTGTCTGTCTATCTATCTATCTATCTATCTATCTATCTATCTATCTATCTGTCTATCTATCTATCTATCTATTTTTTTGCCGTCGTTACTTACATATATATTTCGGTTCTAATACATATAATACTGTCAAAGACATCACGGAATTCCTTTATCTGAATTTCTTCAACCCCGAAAGGACCAAAACAACAATATAAAGAAAATTAATGAAAAGAAACAAATGCACAGCTGCAGTCGAAAATGGCTTGAGAGTAAAGTAAAAGGGAAAAAAACCCAAACAAAACACGTCACCCAAATGACAAGATAAAATGTAAAAACATGGACCACAAGCAGCAAGACGAAATAAATCGAAAACAATCTTGCTGGATATAACCTTTTCTAAAGTTAGACAAAACGTTTTCTCGTGGCGGGATCTTT
>NW_004799926.1:5081-6420 GCF_000002075.1 Aplysia californica | reverse complement strand
TAGATCGATAGATAGGAGGAATTGTCGTGATTTATATACCCATAGACATATAGATCGATAGATAGGAGAAGTTGTGGTGACGTAGATATTGATAAACGGACACTTGGATACATAGAAGGTGTCGTGATCGAAGTGTACTGAAGTATTGATAAATGATCGATAGATAGTAGGAGTGTGTCGTGACCGTGGGTCATGGGGTGTGTTAGCGTGTTTACAAAAGGCCCAGTAGTGGCCATGAGCCGATCACTTGAGGGCGGGAGATTGTAGGGGCCGGCGATCTGAGTATTGAGTGCTCTCAGGCCGGGAGATTGCAGCAGACAGCAGGCGTTTAGGGGAGACAATCGGCCGGTGACTCCAGGAGGGGATTACTCCATGGATCTGTGGGAAGGTGTCCGCCTCGTTACCTCGTGCTCGCCACGCCTCTTGGAATATATCGGTTGCTTCTTCTTCCTCCTCCTCCTTCTCTTCCTCCTTGAGAGGGCTTGTTTTGTTCATCGTTTGTTTGTTTGGGTTTGTTTTTCCCGCCGTGGATGATGATCGTGAATGGCCGATGGTGGTCGGACTGTCAGCGACTGTTGGGGGTGTGTCCTTCAGAGATGGCGCTGTAGCGAGGGGTTTTTTGTCTTTTTTTTTTTCTCTCTCTCGTTATTTCCGCTATTTTCAGTAGAAGAACTAGAGGAACAGTGGTGTTGTTTGAAGCTGCTTTTCCCGTTGTTTTGACGGTGCCTGGTATCTTGCATGTTCAGTCGGAGGACGTTGGACTGTGGTGTTGTTCTAGACAATTGTCTTTCTTTTTTGTTTTTGTCGTACTGGGAATGTTGGAGACAGTTTGGCGTGTTTGTTCCCGATTTGGTGAGTTGTGTCAGTTAGGTGTTGGTGTGGAGGAGGGGAACAGTGCTTTTGTTCAAAGCTTTTGTTTGTGCCTGGATTTTTTGGGGTGTGGTTTTTTTGTGTTTTTTTTGTGGTTTGTTCTTCTCGTATTGGGAATGTTGGAGAAAGTTTGGCGTTTTCTGTTTGGATTTGGTGATCTCACATAGGGTTGACGATGAGGAAGAAGAGAACAGTGGTAGGCTCTTCTGTTTTTTGGTTGTTGTTCTCATATTGAGAGTTTTGGAGGAGACTGGGCGTCGTGTTGTTTCCTGATTGGCTGATGTGTCCCGGGCTGATGTTGGCGGGGCTGGGCGGCGTGTTGTTTCCTGATTGGCTGATGTGTCCCGGGCTGATGTTGGCGGGACTGGGCGGCGTGTTGTTTCCTGATTGGCTGATGTGTCCCGGGCTGATGTTGGAGGAGACTGGGCGGCGTGTTGTTTCCTGATTGGCTGATGTGTCCCGGGCTGAT
>NW_004799926.1:1837-3168 GCF_000002075.1 Aplysia californica | reverse complement strand
TGTGTGAGTGATTGGTGGAGTAGACATCTTGTGTGTGTGTGTGTGTGTGTGTGTGTGTGTGTGTCTGTGTGTGTTTGTGTGTCTGTTTCTGTGTGTGTGTGTGTTTGTGTGTCTGTTACTGTGTGTGTGTGTGTGTGTGTGTGATGTGTGTGTGTGTGTGTGTGTGTGTGTATGTGTGTGTGGTTTGACAGTCATCTTATTTTGGTGGACGCCTGGCCTAACCGGAAGTGTACATGCCATGCAAAATGACCGGAAGTGACCATCCGTTCCAATTGACGTCTGTTTTGGTGGAGAGTTTGTGGTGCTGAGTTATGTTGTTTTGTTTTGGATGGTTTGAGAATGAAGACTCGCAAGAGTCTCTTGGAGTGGAGTGTTGTGTCCTAACTTTGGGTACCTGTCTAGGTCTAGGCTGTGGTGTTGACGATGGGGACTGTTGTTGGATGACAGTGGTACAAGGTCTCTCTTTGTGGTGGTCTCACGTGGTCCCAACGTGCTGTCGTGGTGTGGGGAAAGTTTGTCCTGACGTGGTGTCATGTTGTGTCACGTGGTGTCATGTTGTGTCACGTGGTGTCATGTTGAGGGAAAAGTTTGTCCTGACGTGGTGTCATGTTGTGTCACGTGGTGTCATGTTGTGTCACGTGGTGTCATGTTGTGTCTTGTTGTGTCACGTGGTGTCATGTTGTGTCATGTGGTGTCATGTTGTAGGGAAAGTTTGTCCTGACGTGGTGTCATGTGTCATGTTGTCCACACGTGGTGTCATGTTGTGTCGTGGTGTGGGGAAAGTTTGTCCTGACGTGGTGTCTTGTTGTGTCATGTTGTGTCATGGTGTGTCACGTGGTGTCATGTTGTGTCTTGTTGTGTCACGTGGTGTCATGATGTGTCACGTGGTGTCATGTTGTGTCACGTGGTGTCATGTTGTGTCATGTGGTGTTGTGGTGTGTCACGTGGTGTCATGTTGTGTCATGTGGTGTCATGTTGTGTCTTGTTGTGTCACGTAGTGTCATGTTGTGGGGAAAGTTTGTCCACACGTGGTGTCGGATGATATCCTGGCTAGATTTGGTCTGAGATGGTGATCACTATGAGCCCGCTTCTGGTCACGTTCAATAGTGTTGTAGTTGTGGTAGTTTATGTAGTAGTGTTCAACTTGTTGGTGGTTGTGGTAGAGTTCACCTATGTCGGTGGGTATGGGAGAGTTCTATGTCGGTGGTTGTGGTAGAGTTCACCTATGTCGGTGGGTATGGGAGAGTTCTATGTCGGTGGTTGTGGTAGAGTTCACCTATGTCGGTGGTTGTGGGAGAGTTCACCTATGTCGGTGGGTATGGGAGAGTTCA
>NW_004799926.1:0-425 GCF_000002075.1 Aplysia californica | reverse complement strand
GGGTGTTAACCGTTCTACATTTCCTGGGTGACAATGGTCCAATGTTATTGCGACTTTTGATGAACACAGTCCTGAACTTCATTGAAAAAAAACAAAGGCAAAAAGTTCAACAACGAACAATAGAAAAAACCTCCCATGTGCTCAGGACAGAATGTCATTTCTGTGTGGAAAGTTGGTGGTGTGGACTCCAATTGAAGCACCATGTTATATTTACCTAGTTTTTAGAGTACTTTTTTCCTCCTCCTAACCGTGAGTCGTTCATCTTGTCTATGTCCCAGTCAGTCGACTAGCGACTCTGTCTTCATCCCCATAGTGTGTTTTTGTGTATCGATATAACCAGGTCTCCTACTTTGTCCACGTCCTCTCCGCGGGGACATTCCCTGAACAGTGACACTTGTTTCTGTCCATCGTAATACTTCTGTCTT